>NW_019238597.1:0-1906 GCF_002742605.1 Olea europaea var. sylvestris | reverse complement strand
TTACTAGCATATGTCAAAACTCAAAGCTGATTCCTATATAGTAAATAAGAAATGTAAGTAGAGTAATAATACAACCATATTACCTAATCCAGAAACTCAAGTAAAGACGGCTGTCGGCTAATGTCTTGTGAATTTGATTCCAATTTTCTTTGTGGTAGGGTTAGTACTTAGTGGATAACTAGTAATTGGTTTAGGTTACTTAATGGGTCAGTAATGGACCATAAATTTTGGGATAGACAAATTATAATAGAAAGAATAATGAAAAGTCCAATTGTCCAATTTTTTTTAACGAGTAATCGGTTCGGGGAGGGGTGACGGCGTAAATACCATACCTATCCCACCACTAAAATCATATTCCATATCCATCCCATTGCACCATCGGTTCAATTTTTTAGCCCCATTCGGTTCGGTTAACCGTGATATTCGATTTTAATAGTTCGAATTGTCATCCCTATGAATGGGGAGATAAATTGTTATTGCTGATTACAACGTAATCTCCTATAGCAAAGTCATTTCCAAAGATAGTTTCCAAGTCATCATAACGAGGACAAAGTTTGGTCGTCCACTTCCTAAATTCTAGTTTTCCCTACAAAAGAAAAAAGTGGAATATGTTTTATCTGTAGTCAATGTTAAAAAGATACTATACTACTAATATTTAATGACTAATAATTTCATTGGTTGATGAAATATTGTACCTTCGAAAACTCCTCCCTAGCCAGAACATCAACTGTGACACGTCCAGTTTCAGGATCTAACTCAAAACCACTCATACTCAACAACTGGTGAACTTCAACATATTCTTTTTTAGAGTCTTTAATTGTGCCTTTACATTCTTATTTGACGCCATGACTCCTCATCCATTGTAGACGGTCTCAATTGCTTTGGAAACGTGATATGATGAAAACCCATTGTCACTCATTTTGTGATCGACCAACAGTGGATGCAGTAGTGTAGTTATCATACAATCATCCATTGCATTACTCCAACATACATGACGATTTGTTGAACTAGGATCCACTTGGATTGAGCTTATTTCCTCCACATCTGAATGGACGATTGGTCTAGGAACTTGAAAAGATGTCGTGGAGCTTTGTCAATTATGTGCCATTAAATTTTATGGTCGATCATTAAATAAGAACATGTGAAAAAATATATGTCAACAATTAGTCTCTAATAACATCTAATCCAATTACAACATTTAAAATTCCAGAAACCTTATGTCAACCATTACATAAGGACATGGAAAAAAATCTATCTAATATCAATGTTTTCAATTTAAGCAATAGCTAAAAATGAAAGTCTATTAAATTTATGTCCATTACATAAGAACCTAAAAAAATAAAAAAATAATCAGATTTCAATTGAAATCAACTCTTACTTTTTGATTGGGGAGATAATCAGTCCACATTAAATCAGCAATTGTATTCTTCTTATTACATCATACTTCTTGAGCAGTGAAAGATATGTAAACATTTGGAGTTTCTTCTTCAGGTACATCAACATGTAGGGTTAACCTCATCATCACTACTATCTAAGTCCTCCTCACGAACTTCTTCTATGTCATCAATACTTAAGAAGTTGTGGATGGGAAAATAAGCGAGGATTATCATTGATTGTGTGCCAATGTCTTGGTAGAGTTGATGTCTCAAATATGCAAATCATTTTTTAAGCAAACCAATTGTCCTCTTAATAATATTACGTAGAGATGAATGTCAAAAATTGAATTAGTCCTTACTAGTTTCAAGACTTTGACCCTTAATGTCTCTTCGATGATAATGAGTCCTATGTTACGATGCAAAAAATCCCAAAACCAATGGAAAGCCAGCGTTGACAAGATAACATTTACCTATTAAAGAGTTGTTATTATATAGCCATTATTTAATTATTATAACTTATATATGAAAGA
>NW_019238596.1:0-1906 GCF_002742605.1 Olea europaea var. sylvestris | reverse complement strand
GGCTGAAATTTGGCAGTTTGATCGGAAATAAAAATCGCGCCGGCGGCAATTTCGTCATTTTTCTCGACTGTGTCGAAATTGGCAGAAATTTGGCAGTTTGATCGGAAATAAAAATCGCCCCGATGATAATTTCATCATTTTTCTCGACTGTGTTGGAATGGGAACAAATTTGACAGGTTTATCCAGAACAAAAATCGCGCCGGGTGTAATTTCGTCATTTTTCGCGACTGTGTTGGAATTGGCTGAAATTTGACGGGTTGATCGGGGACAAAAACCGCGCCGGGGGAAATTTCGTCATTTTTCCTAACTGTGTCGGAATGGGCTCAAATTTGACAGGTTTATTGGGGGACAAAAACCGCGCCGGGGGTAATTTCGTCATTTTTCCTAACTGTGTCGGAATGGGCTCAAATTTGACAGGTTTATCGAGAACAAAAATCGCGCCGGGGCAATTTCGTCATTTTACTCGACTGTGTCCGAATTGGCTGAAATTTGGCAGTTTGATCGGAAAGAAAAATCGCGCCGGCGGCAATTTCGTCATTTTTCTCGACTGTGTCGGAATGGGCTCAAATTTGACAGGTTTATCGGGGACAAAAACCGCGCCGGGGGAAATTTCGTCATTTTTCTCGACTGTGTCGGAATTGGCTGAAATTTGGCAGTTTGATCTAAATAAAAATCCCGCCGGGGACAATTTCGTCATTTTTCTCGACTGTGTCAGAATGGGCTTAAATTTGACAGGTTTATCGTGAAAAAAATTTGCGCGGGTGTGATTTTGTCATTTTTCGCCACTGTGTCGGAATTGGCTAAAATTTGACTTGTGGATAGGAAACAAAAACCGCGTCGGGGGTAATTTCGTCATTTTCCTCTACTGTGTCGGAATTGGCTGAAATTTGGCTGTTTGATCTAAAATAAAAATCGCGCCGTGGGCAATTTCGTCATTTTTCTCGACTGTGTCGGAATCGGCTTAAATTTGACTGTTTGATCGAGAACAAAAACTGCGCCTGGGGCAATTTCGTCATTTTTCTCGACTGTGTCGGAATTGACTGAAATTTGGCAGTTTGATCGGAAAGAAAAACCGCACCGGCGTCAATTTCGTCATTTTTCTCGACCGTGCCGGAATGGGCTCAAATTCGACAGGTTGATCGGGAACAAAAACTGCGCCTGGGGCAATTTCGTCATTTTTCTCGACTGTGTCGGAATGGGCTCATATTTGACAGGTTGATTGGAAAACAAATTCGCGCCGGGGGCAATTTCGTCATTTTTCTCGACTGTATCGGAATTGGCTAAAATTTGTGTGGTTGATCGGAAACATAAACTGTGCCGGGGGCAATTTCGTCATTTTTCTCGACTGTGTCGGAATTGGCACAAATTTGGCAGTTTGATCTGAAATAAAAATCGCGCCAGGGGCAATTTCGTCATTTTTCTCGGCTGTGTCGGAATGGCTCAAATTTGACAGGTTGATCGGAAACAAAATTCGCTCCGGGGGCAATTTCGTCATTTTTCTCGACTGTATCCGAATTGGCTGAAATTTGGTAGTTTTATCTAAAATAAAAATCGCGTCGGGGGCAATTTCGTCATTTTTCTCGACAGTGTCGGAATGGGCTCAAATTTGACAGGTTGATCGGGAACAAAAACCGCGCCGGGTGTAATTTCGTCATTTTTCGCGACTGTGTCGGAATTGGCTAAAATTTGTGTGGTTGATCGGAAACATAAACTGTGCCGGGGGCAATTCCGTCATTTTTCTCGACTGTGTCGGAATTTGCACAAATTTGGCAGTTTGATCTGAAATAAAAATCGCGACAGGGGCAATTTCGTCATTTTTCTCTGCTGTGTCGGAATGGGCTCAAATTTGACAGGTTGATCGGAAACAAAAATCGCGCCGGTGGCAATTTCGTTATTTTTCGCGACT
>NW_019238595.1:0-1906 GCF_002742605.1 Olea europaea var. sylvestris | reverse complement strand
AACCACATGTCGGTATTTTTAAATTCACGCAGGGTCTGCATGCATTATGAAAAGGGGACACTGTTCGATATCCCCATTCAATATATATGGAATAATCCCATGAGAGGGGCCTTAAAAGAAAAGGACGTCATAATCAAAGGGCAAAACTTATATTAAGGCCCCGTTTATTTTTCATTTATGTAAAAATAAGAATGAAAAATATAGTCATTACGGATCCCACACAATAGATAAAAATTCAAATATGGTGACTTGATGTGATGAGTATTGATCATATTTTTCATTTTAATGAGGAAAGAATGAAAAACAAATGGGGCTAAAAGTCGCATTTCCTTGTTGGCTACGATAGACGTTGAAAATAGCACTTTTAGTCCAACAGCCAACCTACTGTTGAATCAGTGGAGATCGCATTAGCCAGAGCAATCAGTAATGGCGAGGAAATACCTGCAGATAGCCTAAAAATAAGAGTGAACTGTGACATTAGACCTAAAAATATAATCATTTGAAGAATAGCCTTTAAATCATAATCTTTCCAAAAATACCCCTCATAGAGAATTTGCAACCAAAGTCATTACAATGTATAAAAACCTTCAATTAGGTTCTCAAAGAAATATAGATCATGAATCTTTAATAAATTTAATCCCAAATATTATACAAAATTTTATTGATTTAAGAAAGGTAACAGATAATGCATTAAATTATTTAAAAGAAGATCTGAAGAGTTTCTTTACAAAATATTTAGATCCAAAATTAAAATATATAAATGTTTATATAGATAATAGAGCAATCAAAATAGAAAATAATATACATAAACAAATTCTTAAACTGGAAAAAAGAATTAACAAATTAAATATAATTATTAAAAAAAAGATTTTGACTAAAGATAGTGAATTTTATAAATTCTATTGTAATATTTTAAAAACTTATGAAGATTTTAATTGGATTCAAAATCTTAACCCCTCCGCTGCACACTCCGACGAAATGGTATCAGAGCCATGTTACGAACCTAAAATTATAATGAACATAATAGATGAAGAAACTATAATTGAAGAATTTTTGAAAAAAGTTGAAAAATATAAAAAATCAAGTTATCCCTATTTACCTAAAAACACTACAAATGAAAGCTTTGAGAATATACACAAAAGATTAGAAAGTTTAGAACATAATCTACAAGTAGGAAATGCCCTTTTAGATAAAAACCTTAAAGGAAAAAATAGGATTATAATTAATCTACCTCAAAATTTTAGGGTAACACAAAAAGAAAAAGATAATAATAAAGGGAAAAAAACAAGAAGAAAATCAATATATAATTACAGATGTAGAAGAATTAGAACAAAAATTCTTAGAATCTACTGGTGAAAAGTATGATGAATATATAAAACAGTTAGAAGAATTAACTGAAAAAATGAAAAATACAAAAATGAATACTAATACATCAACAAGTCGAAATATAAAAATGGAATTCAGTAATGATGAGGAATACGATTATCCTTATTTTACTACAATACCTCTTAAAGAAGGTATTAATCAATATAGAAAAACACAGAAAAAATACACAGGAAATATAAGAAAACAATCCATAAAAGAAATAAATTCAATGAAATCTTATAATAAACCAATCCACACAACAGGAGTATGGTTAGATATAGACTGTGTAGATAAAAATAAAGCTATTAAAACATGGATGAAAAGTACAGACTTGACAATACAATTTAATAAATGGGAAACATATACAGCTTTTGAATTTATTGAACATATATTCAGAAGAATTGTTTCTGAATGGTGGAGAAAGTTACCAGAAACTATCAAAGGAAGAATAAAGTATGGAGAATGTAGAACTGAAGTATTAGATAATAGGAATAGTTTAAATGATCAAAATATACAAGAAATATTAAAAAGGTTTGAAAAA
>NW_019238594.1:0-1907 GCF_002742605.1 Olea europaea var. sylvestris | reverse complement strand
TTTTTCTTTTCAAAGATATAGAATGTGTAAAAGAGAATTCCGTGTCTAAAGTAGTCGCATCAAGTCAAGTGATCATTTGATGGAAATTTTGACAGTGTGTATCAAAATTTGAAAATGTAAAAATCAAAGAAACTTGAATAGGGAACCAATTGCTCATAGTGTATAATTTGGGGGCTTAATTTGCAAATTTCCCAAAATCCGTTGGTATTTATAACATAACAAGACTATCAATCATGTAACAAATTAATGGAAGGCGTAACAAGAATTTCCTTTCTCTCATCTTTATTTCTCTCTATTCTATTAATTTGTGATGCAGTAGACACCATAACTGTAACCACATCTCTTGCAGATGGAAACTACGTCGTTTCATCTGGAGGAACATTTGAAATGGGATTCTTCAGCCCAGAAAATTCTATCAACAGGTTCTTAGGAATATGGTACAAACAAATTTCTGTAAGAACAATTGTATGGGTGGCCAATAGAGAGACCCCTTTCAATGACACTTCAGGAGCTTTAAAGTTGACAGAGAATGGGAATTTGGTACTAGTAAATAGTACTAATGGTGTTGTTTTATGGTCATCCAATTCCACTAGTGTCTCTATGAGTCTCGTCGCTCAACTACTCGACTCGGGAAATCTTGTCATACGAGGTTCCAGTGATGGAAATTACACATGGCAGAGTTTTGATCATCCAACAGACACGGCCTTGCCCGGGATGAAAATGGGGAAGAATTTTGTGACGGGCGTTGACCGGATTCTATGTTCGTGGAAGACTAAGAACGATCCTTCGCGGGGAGATTTTACTTATCTTATGGATACTCACGGATATCCACAACACATGATGATGAGTGGTTCAAGTGTACGTTTTCGATCAGGACCATGGAATGGCCTGTCATTTAGTGGGTCTCCAGGCCTAAAAAAGAATCCGATCTACACATTTCAATTCGTGTTCAATCAACAGGAAGTATACTATAGCTTCGACCTCATTAACCCTTACATTTACTCAAGGCTCGTATTGGATCCGGATGGAGTTCTTCGACGATTTTCGTGGAATAATAGAACACAGGTTTGGACTAATTTGGTTAATGCACCAGCGGATAATTGTGCCCTTTATGGACAATGTCATGGATATGGTAGTTGTGATACTAATAACTCTCCAATTTGCAGTTGTATGGATAAATTTAAGCCAAAAGACCCAAAAGATTGGCTCTCGGCCGATTGGTCAAATGGCTGTGTTCGTAAAACCCCATTGAATTGCAAGAGTGACGGTTTTATAAAGTATTCTGGAATAAAATTACCCGATACGAGAAATTCATGGTATAATTTGAGCATGTCACTTGAGAAATGCAGGGAAATATGCATGACTAATTGTTCTTGCATGGCTTACTCCAATATAGATATAAGAGGGAAAGGAAATGGTTGCTTTCTTTGGTTTGATGATCTGATGGACATCAGATATTATGGTGGAAATGATGGTCAAGATATCTACATTAGGATGGCATCCTCTGAGTTAGGTACGTCTTATTATTTTTTTTCAAAGGTGTACATATTTGTCTTCAAACTAGAGAAGTGAACTTATCAAATGCCACTTCAGTTGAAAAAACTAGTGAAGTGAACTTTATATGTAAATGTTTGTAAAAGTCATATAATGATATTTTGTCAAATCTGATAGGCTCAAGTGGTCTGAAAAAGAAGATACTTAGGGTGTGTCTGGCATCACTTGGGGCAGTTCTTATATTGTTCCTCATACTCATCTCATTCACTTGGAAGAAGAAGAAGGATAGAGAAAAACGGCAAAAAGTGCAGCAACAGCAACAACTAACTAGAGAAGGTGAATGTTCTGTTTATGTTCAATATTTTTGGCCAAGTTGGTTGCATCATTTTCTGATTTAGAATTTGTCGAAAATT
>NW_019238593.1:0-1907 GCF_002742605.1 Olea europaea var. sylvestris | reverse complement strand
TTTGATTTCATGATAACTTCAGCTTTGTTCGTTTCTGGCGAATTGCTAGTCTAATTCGATTGGAATCGAGCCAATGAAAAGTGATTTTTGATTTCAAGAAAACTTCAGGTTTGTTCATCTTGGGCGAATTGCTAGTCTAATTCGATTGGAATCGAGCCAATGAAAAGTGGTTTTTGATTTCTTGACAACTTCGGGTTTTGTTCATTTTTTGTGAAGGGCTAGTCTAAATAAATTAGAATCGAGCTAATGAAAAGTAGTTTATGATTTCACGATAACTTCGGGTCTGTTCATTTTTGGCGAACTGCTAGTCTAATTCAATTTGAATCGAGCCAACGAAAAGTGGCTTTCGATTTCTTGATAATTTCAAGTTTGTTGGTTTTCGGCGAGTTGCTTGTCTAATTCGATTGGAATCAAGCAAATGAAAATTGGTTTTTGTTTTCATGATAACTCCAGGTTTGTTCGGTTTTGACGAATTGTTAGTCTAATTCGATTGGAATCGAGCTAATGAAAAGTGGTTTTTGATTTCATGATAACTTCGGGTCTGATCATTTTCGACAAATTACTAATCTAATTCAATTGGAATCGAGCCAATGAAAAGTAGTTTTTGATTTCATGAAAACTTCGGGTTCGATTGTTTTCGAGAAATTGCTAGTCTAATTCGATTGGAATCGAGCCAACGAAAAGTGGTTTTTGATTTCATGATAACTTCGGGTTTGTTCTTTTTTGGCGAATTGCTAGTCCCAATGAAAAGGGGTTTTTGATTTGATGTTAACTTTGGGTTTGATCGTTTTCGGCAAATTGCTAGTCTAATTTGATTGGAATCGAGCTATTGAAAAGTGTCTTTTGATTTCATGATAACTTCGGCTTTGTTCATTTTTAGCAAATTGCTAGTCTAATTAGATTGGAATCGAGCCAACGAAGAGTGGTTTTTGATTTCATGATAACTTCGGGTTTGTTCAATTTCGACGAACTGCTTGTCTAATTCGATTGGAATCGAGCCAATGAAAAGTGGTTTTTGATATAATTCTAATTTCGGGTTTCTTCCTTTTTGGCGAAATGCTAGTCTAATTCGATTGGAATCGAGCCCATGAAAAGTGGTTTTTGATTTCATGATAACTTCTGGCTTGTTCATCTTTGGCGAATTGCTAGTCTAATTCGGTTTGAATTGAGCCAATGAAAACTGATTTTTGATTTCATGAGAACTTTGGGTTTGTTCATTTTTGGCAAATTGCTTGTCTAATTCGATTGGAATCGAGCCAATGAAATGTGGTTTTGGATTTTATGATAACATCGGGTTTATTCCTTTTTGGCGAATTGCTGGTCTAATTCCATTGGAATCAGGCCAATGAAATGTGGTTTTTGATTTCATGATAACTTCGGGTTTGTTCATTTTTGGCGAGTTGCTTGTCGAATTCGATTGGAATTAAGCCAATGAAAAGTGGTTTTTGATTTCAAAATAACTTCGGCTTTCTTCGTTTTTGGCGAATTGCTAGTCTAATTCGATTTGAATTGAGCCAATGAAAAGTGGTTTTTGATTTCGTGATAACTTTGGGTTTGTTCATTTTTGGCGAATTGCTAGTCTAATTCGATTGGAATCAAGCTAGTGAAAAGTGGTTTTTGATTTCATGCTAACTTCGTGTTTGTTGGTTTTGTCGAA
Source organism: Olea europaea var. sylvestris (assembly GCF_002742605.1). Classification (NCBI taxonomy): domain Eukaryota; kingdom Viridiplantae; phylum Streptophyta; class Magnoliopsida; order Lamiales; family Oleaceae; genus Olea; species Olea europaea. The sequence goes on along the minus strand of NW_019238593.1, from coordinate 250 downwards.
TTGCAAGTCTAATTCGATTGGAATCAAGCCAATGAAAAGTGATTTTTGATTTCATGATAAGTTCGGGTTTGTTCAGTTTTGGCGAATCGCTAATCTAATTAGATTCGAATCGAGCCAGTGAAAAGTTGCTTTAGATTTCATGATAACTTCGGGTTTGTTCGTTTTTCGCAAAATGTTAGTCTAATTAGATTGGAATTGAGCTAATGAAAAGTGGTTTTTAATTTCTTGTTAACTTCGGGTTTATTCATTT
>NW_019238592.1:0-1907 GCF_002742605.1 Olea europaea var. sylvestris | reverse complement strand
GTTATTAAAGTCAAAATTATAACATAAAATGCTATCAAATTAAAAAAGATTGCATGAAAAAAATGCTATAAATACTAAAACCATGACGATAATAAAATGTTATGTAAAGGTTTTTTCTAGCACTTTATAATAGCATTTATAAAATGTTATAATAGGGGCAAGACTTTTAATAACACCACCTACGATAGCATTTTGAAAAATGCTATAGAATATGATAGATAGCATTTTTCGCATTCTGTAAATGACTTGGTATGTTGTAGTGTAGGTTTGGAGTTGTAGTAAGACATGAGTAAAAGTTCTCCATCACTGTTAGGATTTTTTACAATACTTACTTCTCATGGAGTTTTTGATTGTTGATTTGCAGTCAATTTTGCTTTATTCTGCTACTTATAACAATCGTTTATGAGGTGCCCATTTTCTCGCAATAATTACAAAATTTGAAGTTAGATATTAACTTGTCCTTTGCATGACCACTATCAATAATGAGGCCATCTCCATGAAACTCATATGCAACAAAATGTCTCATCTTCATTTTTTAATATAGAGCATCATAAACTTTATATAAAATTGTGTCTTTAAAAGACATGTATGAAGTGAGAAATGAACACAATAAATCAATGCCAAATCTTTTTTTTATCATATTTAAATTCCAATGTCTCCAAATCAACGATGATTTCCTTAAAAGCCGCTAGGTAATCTCAAGGGATGTACCTTATGTCTACGATGAGAATATAGACATTTCTTTAGATGCAATTTGCAAGTAAAACCCTCTGTCATGCATAATTGCTCCAATTTTAACCATAATGCAGCAGATGACTTTCTCTTTCAAAATGTCCTAAAAAATATTATTTGAAAGATGAAGATGTATTCGAAATAGGGCCTTTTGATCCCTTTGTTGTTTCTCCTCCAAAGTCCAAGTTGTGGGTGTCTTGTCAAATCCCAATAATGCGCCATTCGAATTCATCTGAGCGAGTATTACTTGCATCTTTACCTACCACAAAGAGAATCTTAAATTGCAATCTAATAGCAGAATATCATATTTTATAGTTACCATCATGAAATATCAACTTGTGCTCTTAACTTGATCAAAGCCTCGATCTTCTCAAGAATTGTAAGACCAAAAGTTTTATACCAATTTGTTGCTGAAAATTGGAACCAGATTAATCCAATACAACTTGTTGGAGAAAATATGAGATCACAGGCACAATACGAAACAAAGATCACAAAAAATACAAGAATAATGTAATTTATAGATAATGGAGATTTTATTATAATATAGAAAAAGAATATTAAGATTTTGTGTTTACGATATTTCTAACTTCTAATAAGGTTAAAACAATCTTAACTAAATTGTAGAGTAAAGCCAAATATATATAAAGGGAAAAAGATGTCCTAACCTTAATAATAAAGTTATAAACGGAAAGAAATGCTTAAAACATGTTGAAATGCGAAATGGGTTTGGGCCAAATAACTATGCCACTTGAGCACCAAGCTAGCGAAATTGTTACAACTTTTCTACCATGTCCATAATTTGATATCTTCAAGTCCAATAAAAATTTCAACTCCCAATTGAACTTTTAAATAGAACTTCAATTAGAATTTGTCAAATAGATTTCGAATAGGATTCCAAATAACATTCGGATCAGACCCTAATTCTAACATGAACAATGTTATGTCTCGAATGAGGGTCATTCCTATGTGTTATGATAGTTAATGGAACATGAAATGATAAGCTAGCTAAATATGTGATATAATATTCATTTTATATCTTATCATTTAGTGTCACCTCAAATTAGAATCCCCACTCAGATTGGATAACTCTATTCTTTTTACCCATTGGATATTGACCTACCACACACACTATTATTAAAAAAGGTTGAACCCCAACCTTAAGGGTCCTCCACCAC
>NW_019238591.1:0-1907 GCF_002742605.1 Olea europaea var. sylvestris | reverse complement strand
AAGCTGATAATCATGATTAGGTGGCTGATCATTAAAATGTTCAACTTCAACTGGTTCAATGTTATCTTGAAGTTCAGTCACCTTTTCATGTTCAGGTTCAGGTTCAATTTCATTTTCATGATGCATAGGGTCATTTTCGTCATTCCCAGGTGTAGGTGAATTTAGCCTAGTCAGCTTCACCTCAGACTGAATACTCTTCTCAGTTTCAGATTTGTTAGCTTCTTCGGTTTTCTGTTTTAGACATGGCATCTCAGATTCATTAAAGACTACATTCCTGCTGTTAATAATCTTAATGCCTTGGACCCCTAAAACCCATAACCTATAGCCCTTCACACCCTCGGGATACCCTAACATCACACACTTGACAGCCCTGGGCTCAAGTTTCCCTTCAGATTGATGTGCATATGCAGCACATCCAAACACCCTCAAGTGTTCCAGATTTGGAGGCTCTCCCATCCACAACTCCTGTGGGGTCTTAAACCCTATACTGCCAGACGGAGACCTATTAATCAGATAAGCTGCAGTACTTGCAGCTTCAGCCCAAAAACCTTTTGCAAGGCCAGAGCTAATCAACATACACCTAACTTTGTTCATTATGGTCCTGTTCATTCTTTCAGCGACCCCATTTTGTTCAGGTGTGTATTTAACAGTTCTGTGTCTTGTTATACCTTTCTGCTTACAGAAGTTGTCAAATTCGCTATTACAGAATTCAAGCCCATTATCAGTTCTTAACGTTTTAAGTTTCTTATCTAACTGATTCTCAACAGACTTTAACCAAATTCTGAATTTTTCAAAAGTTTTCGACTTAGCCTTCAAAGGATAAATCCAAACCTTTCTTGAGTAATCATCCACTAAGGACAAGAAGTACTTGCTCCCACCAAATGTGGAGTGCTTCTCCGGGCCCCATAGATCAGCATGGACATAGTCCAATGGTCTGTTGGTCCTATGAGAGCTAGCTTCAAAGCTCACCTTATGAGACTTACCCAAAACACAAGTTTCACAGAATTCCATAGTTTCAATGTCATCTTTTCCAAGTAATTTCTGATTACTTAAAGATTTTAGACCTTTAAACCCAATGTGTTATGCCAAAGTTCAATTTTGTCTGTACTCACAGCAAAAATGCTAGAATCAAATGGTATTGCAGTTCTACCCTCAAGATAGTACAGCCCATTTCTCTTGGGCCCCTTCATAACTATAAGAGAACCCTTCATAATTTTCAAAATCTTGTTACCAGACTTGAAGGTATATCCCTCATCTTCCAGAGAACCTAAGGAAATGAGGTTCCTCTTTAAATTTGGGACATATCTAACATTTCTAAGTTGCGTGACGGCCCCATCGTACATCCTGATGGCTATGTCACCAACTCCAATCACATTTTGAGAATTATTGTCTCCCATGTAAACCTTCCTAGGTTCAGTCTCCCTATAGTTATAAAACCAAGACCTATCGGGGCACATATGGAAAGTGCACCCTGTGTCAAGAATCCAATTTTTGTCAAATTCTTCTTCAGACACATTCATGACATGCAAACTATTAAATTCAGTAGCAATAGCAGCATTATCAACATTAGAATTGTTCGGGTCTTTTTGTTTCCTTTTCCAATCAAAGCAGTCTTTCTTGAAATGTCCTAACTTTCCACAGTGATAACATTTCTTATCGCTTTTATCTTTAGATTTGGATCTCATTTTAGATTTTCCTCTCCCCTTCTTGTTATGGAAGTTGAATTCTTTCTTTTCAGATCTTCCCCTAACAAATAGACTCTCTTCACGAGAATGAATTATGTTCCCTCTTTTTAATTCAAGTTCTCTTGATTTTAAAGCATCGGAAACAATAGCTTGAGTGAGAGTGTCCCTACCATACTTTATGGCATTTTTCATTTCTCTGTAAGATTCGGGCAAAGAGTTTAG
>NW_019238590.1:0-1907 GCF_002742605.1 Olea europaea var. sylvestris | reverse complement strand
TTTTCAAAGAATGAGCACTTGCATATTTGGAACGCTTGGATAGTCGGCGTACGAAGAATTCAGCGTAACTTTTGCACACGGTGGCCCATAAGTACTTTATGGAAATGGAGCGACCGTTTTGGATTGAACTCACAACTTCGTCGTGACGTATGAGGGATCTCGGCCATTTTTCGAAAGAATGATCACTTTCATATTTGGAACGCTTGGATAGTCGGCGTACGAAGAATTCAGCGTAACTTTTGCACACGGTGTCCGTTTCGGGCCCATAAGTACTTTTTGGAAACGTAGCGACCGTTTTGGATTGAACTCACAATTTCGTCGTGACGTATGAGGGATTTCAGTGATTTTTCGAAAGAATGAGCACTTGGATATTTAGAATGCTTGGAGAGTCGGCGGACGAAGAATTGAGCGTAACTTTTGCACACGGTGTCCGTTTCGGGCCCATAAGTACTTTTTGGAAACGTAGCGACCGTTTTGGATTGAACTCACAATTTCGTCGTGACGTATGAGGGATTTCAGTGATTTTTCGAAAGAATGAGCACTTGGATATTTAGAATGCTTGGAGAGTCGGCGGACGAAGAATTGAGCGTAACTTTTGCACACGGTGTCCATTTTCGGCCCATAAGTACTTTATGGAAATGGAGCGACCGTTTTGGATTGAACTCACCACTTCGTCGTGACGTATGAGGGATTTTAGCGATTTCTCGAAAGAACGAGCTCTTGGATATTTGGAACGCTTGGAGAGTCGGCGTACGAAGAATTCAGCGCAACTTTTGCACACGGTGTCCGTTCCGGGCCCATAAGTAATTTTTGAAAATGTAGCGACCGTTTTGGATTGAACTCACAACTTCGTAGTGACGTATGAGGGATTTTAGCGACTTTTCGAAAGAACGAGCTCTTGGATATTTGGAACGCTTGGAGAGTCGGCGTACGAAAAATTGAGCTTAACTTTTGTCCACGGTGTCCGTTTCGGGCCCATAAGTACTTTTTGGAAATGTAGCGACCGTTTTGGATTGAACTCACAACTTCCTCGTGACGTATGAGGGATTTCAGTGATTTTTTGAAAGAATGAGCACTTGGATATTTACATTGCTTGGAGAGTCGGCGTACGAAGAATTGAGCTTAACTTTTGTCCACGGTGTCCGTTTCGGGCCCATAAGTACTTTTTGGAAATGTAGCGACCGTTTTGGATTGAACTCAAAACTTCGTCGAGACGTATGAGGGATTTCAGGGATTTTTTGAAAGAATAAGCACTTGGATATTTACATTGCTTGGAGAGTCGGCGTACGAAGAATTGAGCTTAACTTTTGTCCTCGGTGTCCGTTTCGGGCCCATAAGTACTTTTTGGGAATGTAGCGACCGTTTTGGATTGAACTCAAAACTTCGTCGAGACGTATGAGGGATTTCAGGGATTTTTTGAAAGAATAAGCACTTGGATATTTACATTGCTTGGAGAGTCGGCGTACGAAGAATTGAGCTTAACTTTTGTCCTCGGTGTCCGTTTCGGGCCCATAAGTACTTTTTGGGAATGTAGCGACCGTTTTGGATTGAACTCAAAACTTCGTCGAGACGTATGAGGGATTTCAGGGATTTTTTGAAAGAATAAGCACTTGGATATTTACATTGCTTGGAGAGTCGGCGTACGAAGAATTGAGCGTAACTTTTGTCCACGGTGTCCGTTTCGGGCCCATAAGTACTTTTTGGAAATGTAGCGACCGTTTCGGACTGAACTCACACCTTCGTCGTGACGTATGAGGGATTTCAGCGATTTTTCGAAAGAATAAGCACTTGCATATTTGGAACGCTTGGATAGTCGGCGTACGGAGAATTGAGCGTGACTTTTGTACACGGTGTCCGTTTCGGGCCCATAAGTACTTTTTGGAAATGTAGCGACCGTTTTGGATTGA
>NW_019238589.1:0-1907 GCF_002742605.1 Olea europaea var. sylvestris | reverse complement strand
TACTTCTGTGAAATCATTTCCATGCAAATGGAAAAACTGTATTCGAATTCATCTTCAGAAATCAGAATGGTTCAAAAGTTGTAAGACAAAAAGTTTTTTATTTTTAGCTACCAAAAGTAATATGGAAACCTTTCCATAATGCATGTAAGACAAAGGTAAACAGTCCATATTTTCCGCAATGTTTTCTTTCATAATGCATGTAAGTCCAAAATAATCAAAAACTTATAATAACCATTCATTTGGATACAAATTTAAGATGGGTTAATTTCACAAGCGGTCACTGAACTATAAAGAAAATTACAAAACGGTCACTAAAGTTTAAAACTTTCAGTAACGGTCACTTAAGTTTTGGGACGCTTTCAAAAACGATCACTGAAGTTTAAAAACTTGCAAAAATGATCACGGAAGTTTAAAAACATTCAGAAATGGTCACTGAAGTTTAAAAACTTTCAAAAACGCTCACTGAAATTTTTTTTCCAATTTTTTGGGCTACTTTTGCGACAACTTTCTATCATTTTCGACCATCAATACCACCAAATTTTGATACCATTGAAAAGCCCAAAATATCATTTTCCATTACTACCCAAAATCTCCTCATAACTTCAAGGAATTTGAATGGAAAATCGCCGCAAAAATCGCCAAAAAATTTTGAAATCTGCCAAAATCTTCAGATTTTTGGGCGATTTTTGCAGCAATTTTCCTGTGAATTCCGGCTAATTTTGCATAGTAATTGAAGAGGAGATTGTAGGCTTTCCAACGGTATCAAAATTCGGCAAGATTGATGGTCGGAAGTTGCCAGAAAGTTACCGCAAAAATAGACCAAAAAACTGAAAAATTTGCCCAGATTTTCGTCTTTCCGGGTAGCCAACTTTGTGGATTTATTCCGGTCGAATCTTTTCAAGTTTGGGGGTATTTTTCATGGTAATTGAAGAGAACATTGTAGGCTTTCCAACGGTATCAAAAGATGGTATTGGTGGCCGGAAGTTTTCGGAAGTTGCCTCAAAGTAGCCCATAAAATGTAAAAAATCTACCCAGATTTTTGCCTTTTCGGGTAGCCAACGTTGTGGGTTTATTCCGGCCGAATCCTTTGGAATTTGGGGGAGATTTTTGATGATAATTGAAGAGGACATTGTAAGCTTTCCAACGGTATCAAAATCTAGTGGCATTGGTGGTCGGAAGTTGTCGAAAAATTGCCTCAAAAGTAGCCTAAAAAATCAGCCCACATTTTCACCTTTTTAGGTAGCCAATTTTGTGGGTTTATTTCAGCCAAATCCCTTTGGAGTTTGGGGAATATTTTGGATGGTAATTTAAGAAGATATTGTGGTCTTTCCAACGGTATCAAAATCTGGCAATTTTGGTGGTCGAAAGTCGTCGAAAAATCACCGCAAAAATTGGCTCAAAAAATCTGAAAATCTGGACAGATTTTTCAATTTTTTGGGCGAATTTTGCAACGATCGCAACGATTTTCTGGTCGAATCCCTTAGAATTATGGGGAGATTTTGGGTGATAATTGAAGAGGACATTGTGGTCTTTCCAACTGTATCAAAATTTGATGGTATCGGTGATCGGAAGTGGCCGAAAAATTGCCGCAAACGTAGCCCCAAAAACTGATATTTCAGTGACCATTTCTGAAAGTTTTTAAACTTCAGTGACCATTTTTGAAAGAGCCTAGAAACTTAAGTGATCGTTACTGAAAGTTTTAAACTTCAATGACCGTTTTGTAATTTTGCCTAAGTTCAGTGACCATTTGTGAAATTAACCCAATTTATAAATAATTTATAAATTCAGTTAAAATTACGTAGTAATTTCAATTACACATTCATAATTATTCAAACATTTCATAAAACTCGCTAATATTTATCTTTATAAATCACTAATACATCTATCAAACAAAGTCTAAGTCAGAA
>NW_019238588.1:0-1907 GCF_002742605.1 Olea europaea var. sylvestris | reverse complement strand
AAATAAAAATCTCGCCGACGGCAATTTCGTCATTTTTCTCGACTGTGTCGGAATGGGCTCAAATTTGACAGGATTATCGGGAAAGAAAATCGCGTCGGGTGTAATTTCGTCTTTTTTCGCGACTGTGTCAGAATTGGCTAAAATTTAACTTGTTGATCGGAAAGAAAAACCGCGCCGGGGGCAATTTCGTCATTTTTTCTCGACTCTGTCGGAATTGGCTGAAATTTGGCAGTTTGATCTGAAACAAAAATCGCGCCGGGGGCAATTTCTTCATTTTTCTCGACTGTGTCGGAATGGGCTCAAATTTGACAGGATTATCGGGAAAGAAAATCGCGTCGGGTGTAATTTCGTCTTTTTTCGCGACTGTGTCAGAATTGGCTAAAATTTAACTTGTTGATCGGAAAGAAAAACCGCGCCGGGGGCAATTTCGTCATTTTTCTCGACTGTGTAGGAATTGGCTGAAATTTAGCAATTTGATCTAAAATAAAAATCGCGCCGGGGGCAATTTCGTCATTTTTCTCGACTGTGTCGGATTTGGCTAAAATTTAACTGGTTGACCGGATACAAAAACTGCGCTGGGGGCAATTTCGTCATTTTTCTCGACTGTGTTGGAATTGGCTGAAATTTGGGAGTTTGATCGGAAATAAAAATCGCGCCGGCGACTATTTCGTCATTTTTCTCGACTGTGTCGGAATGGGCTCAAATTTGACAGGTTTATCGGGAACAAAAACCGCGCCGGGGGCAATTTCGTCATTTTTCTCGACTGTGTCGAAATTGGCTGAAATTTGGCAGTTTGATCTAAAATAAAAATCGCGCCGGGGCAATTTCGTAATTTTTCTCGATTGTATCGGAATTGGCTCAAATTTGACAGGTTGATCGGGAACAAAAATCGCACCGGGTGTAATTTTGTCATTTTTCGCGACTGTGTCGGATTTGGCTAAAATTTGACTGGTTGATCGGATACAAAAACTGTGCCGGGGGCAATTTCGTCATTTTTCTCGACTGTGTCGGAATTGACTGAAATTTGGCAGTTTGATCTGAAACAAAAATCGCGCCGGGGGCAATTTCGTCATTTTTCGCGACTGTGTCGGAATGGGCTCAAATTTGACAGGTTTATCGGGAACAAAAACCGCGCGCGGGGGCAATTTCGTCATTTTTCGCGACTGTGTCGGAATGGGCTCAAATTTGACAGGTTTATCGGGAACAAAAACCGCGCGCGGGGGCAATTTCGTCATTTTTCGCGACTGTGTCGGAATGGGCTCAAATTTGACAGGTTTATCGGGAACAAAAACCGCGCGCGGGGGCAATTTCGTCATTTTTCGCGACTGTGTCGGAATGGGCTCAAATTTGACAGGTTTATCGGGAACAAAAACCGCGCGCGGGGGCAATTTCGTCATTTTTCTCAACTGTGTCGGAATTGGCTGAAATTTGGCAGTTTGATCTAAAATAAAAATCGAGCCGGGGGCAATTTAGTCATTTTTCTCGACTGTGTCGGAATCGTCTCAAATTTGACAGGTTGATCGAGAACAAAAACCGCGCCGGGTGTAATTTTGTCATTTTTTGCGACTGTGTCGGAATTTGCTAAAATTTGACTGGTTGACCGGATACAAAAACTGCGCTGGGGGCAATTTCGTCATTTTTCTCGACTGTGTCGGAATGGGCTCAAATTTGAAAAGTTGATCGAGAACAAAAATCGCGCCGGGTGTAATTTCGTCATTTTTCGCGACTGTGTCGGAATTGGCTAAAATTTAAATGGTTGATCGGAAACAAAAACCGCGTCGGGGGCAATTTAGTCATTTTTCTCGACTGTGTCGAAATTGGCTGAAATTTTGGAGTTTGATAGAAAATAAAAATCGTGTTGGCGGCTATTTCGTCATTTTTCTCGACTGTGTCGGAATGGGCTCAAA
>NW_019238587.1:91022-127021 GCF_002742605.1 Olea europaea var. sylvestris | reverse complement strand
ACACATTGTTAGATGTCAATCAGGGACGGCGAGTGTGAATTGACGATAAATTAAAAGGGTGTTTTAATTTATCAATTTTGATTCGATCAAAATAATATTTCAAGTCGTTAGGTATCGTGGTCGGGAACCTAATGGGTCACACACAAAAGAGAATTGGAAGATTGCAAATTGCCAATTGGTTAATTTAACAATCGTTGGATAAATTAATTAATTTGATTTGTTATTTATATTTTCGAATTAATTAATTGTATTAATTAATTCACGGACCGGATTTAATTAATTGGATTAATTAATTATTGGACAGGACCGGGCCGAGCCTGTTTGGGTTTATATAAATACATAACTAGGGTTTGAGGTCCATAAGGTTTTCATTATTCTTGCTGGCACAAGAGAAAACCCTAGATGCTGCAATTATATTCTCTGTGTGGATTACCGTTGGAGGCTGGACAATTGGACAGCTGTGGGGCAAATCAAGGTTGATGGAACGAAAAGAAAAGCGAAAAGATTGCAGATCTGAAAAGGTACAATTTTATCACAATTTCTATCTAAACACAAAGGCGATTCTTGGTGGGAATCGAAAATTATTTTAAATTCCGCTGTGCATGTATAAGTAGATTCCCAACACTGGAGAGCCTCGAGCGACGTACATTTCGCTCGAGCGATGGCTCAGCGTGAGTCCAGCAAAGTTGGTTCTACAATTGTGGCTCGAGCGAGGTCAGGGCGAGACTCTAGCGAAATCAAAGCGCCGCTTGCATCTTCGAGGCATCCCACACAACCCTAGACCTAGCCTATAAACTTTAGTTAATTACAACTCTAGTCCCTGAACTATTGGACATTGACAATTTGGTCCTTGACTTTACAATTTTGACAATTTGGTCCTTGGTCACAGATATGCCAATTACATATTTTCCTAACACTATTGATAGGAAAAATTGTCTGAAAACTCAATGACCAACATTTTTTCCTTTATGATCATATAAATCCATTCAATAGTCGCTTGTTTTTTACATGTGGGGATTGAAACTTGTTAGTTACTAAATCTAAATATGATGGAAGAAATCAAGGCAAGCATAAAGATTGTTGTTTGGAATGTAAATCCTTCAAATTATTTTTTCTTTTTTAGACATACGCCTTCACGATGATTGAATGAATTCCTAGATGCTATAGAATCCATCCCCCTTTTACTTAAAAATAAACTCAACACAATTCAAATTCTACTACGCAATAATGTTTTAAACTTACGGTATACAAGATTCATTTATTTTACAAACTCAATTCTTTCTTGACGAATGTACTGTGATCAACATTGAATGGACCGAATTGTCGAAACTAATTCATGAACTGAGTCTTACGGACCGAATTGTGGAAGAATCTGACTTTTAAAATGTTGAGTACCTCAATCTGACTTTTAAATGTTGTTCTTTTAACTCTCTTGTAGGTCCCAAATAAAACGAACCCTTTTGTGATTAAACTAGATTTGAAGAAAATATAAATCATAAATGGCAAGAAAATGAAGAACACAAAGAGTTTTCGGCCCAAGGCCCCGGAGGTTTGGCAACCAAATCCAATGTCTACATCCCCAATTGAGCATGCGTTAGGATAACGCTTGAATACACTATCACGACCCAAAAAATACGGGCAAAATCAAGTTGTAGAAAGAACACAAGTGTTCTGCCATTAGCGATATCAACGAGCCGAGGCTCGAGCTTTTTTAAGCCAAGCTTTTTTTGGCCCGAGCTGAGCCGAGCCAAGCAAAAACACAGTCAAAAAATGAAGCTCGGCCCGAGCTTTTGGCTCGGGCCTTATCGAGTCGAGCCAAGCCGGCTTGGTTTATTTTGTTTTTTTCCCATAAAGGTAGTTTGTAACACACCCTGCCCCTTGTAATACTACTGCATCCGGACATGGCATACGTCGATAATAGATACCAACAAAAAGTTGGACCCACCATCAAGGCTACTACAAGTACAATATATCATTTTATTTATATATCAATTTTTCTAACAGAATTTCGGCATTATCTCTCCTGTAAACAAGACTAACCAACCTGTGATCAATTTCACACAAATCCCAAACTATAACACAACATAATAAAGATAGACTGAAACCTTAACCATCACCAAGAAATAAAATGAAATGTACATATGGATACAAAATACATGGTGAGCCCCATAACTATTTACAAGTGATGCAAAATCACATCTAGACATAAACATGCGTCTCAAAACACTGACTACATGTTCTATAAAGTGAGTCATACTAACAAACTCTATCGTGTGGCTCTGACTCCAAAATCAAGGCTCAATTCCAAAAGATGCCCAGATTCTCAATTGCTTCCTGATAAGGAAAAACGTGAAAAAATATATAAGTTGATAGCTTAGTGAGTGGAGAATTTCAAAAATAATTATACTTTTTCATTTATACATTTTTATTGAAAATCAAATTCATATCATTTGATAATTCACAAGCTACAATCATGTAATTATAGCCAAATAGTGAAATATTCACGTAAGGTCATAAAATATCATCTTAAAATCATGATATGAACATCAGCTGATAACCATGCTATAATCTCATCACATCAAACGTGCTGAAAAATCTACAAAAAATGTACCCTTTAGCTGAAATATATATCTGCCCCTCGGGCTAAGAACTTTCGCCACGGGCCTTTGGCCCCCTCTGTGAATGAAAGCCGGTCTTAAAAACCTCTCATAATCAATTCTAGAACACGGCCAATGCCCTTTTGTGAACTATATGTACATGATCAAGACCAATGTCAAGTCAAGACCCTTTTTGTCGGATAGAATACGGCTAAGGCCCATCTGTAAACTAGAAGAAATATATAATCACAGGTACTTTTCTGGCCAATCTCAATATTTTATGTCTCACATACCAATCAAATCTCAATATCACATGTCTTACATACCAAGTCACAAATGTGCTATGAATAATCTTTGAGATTCCACATGTATCATAATAAAAGAGATTTCCATAATAATCTATAATCAAACACATAATTTCACGTAAACACATAATTTCACGTACTTTGATAATATACTTAATTTATAAATACTTTAAAAATATTAATATTTTTCCACTCACAGAACTATATACGCCAAAATCAACTCGGTTGGTAAGCTGTCCCGATATCCTTATCGTCGCCTGAAATATGATATAATTTTTAAATCAATAATTAACTATTTTAAGAAATTTCATTAATTAAATAGGCGATACCCAAACTTAATTATTTCACGTTTAGGTAATTTAAAACTTAATTAATTACTAAAACTAATTTTTCTTTCATTTTACTCAATTACCCAGCTTACTATACTTAATCCTTTCAATAAAATTGAATTTAATCTAGCAATCTAACAATTATAAAATCAAGCATAACTTTTCAATAAGTAATTTTTTACTTACCTTTCAAAATTGAGGAATTCAAACCTAATAGTGTAGAGTACTTAATTCCTAACACATTGGGGAATTTTTTTCTTTTTTTCTTCCTCTTTTCCCTTTTTTTCCTCTCTTTTCTCTCTTCTTCTTTCTATGCGGCTCGTTTCCTTTGTATGTGTAGTGTGTGTGTTTTTTTTAAATTGGTTTTGGATAGATTTATAATGAATTGGTTTGAGTTCCACCGCCTGCCATTTTTTTTGTCTTTTGTCTTTCCTTTTTTTTTTCCTTTAACTTTTCTTTCCATTAACTTAAGATATTACAAAACTCACCCCTTAAAAGAATTTTGTCCTCGAAATTCAATTGATCATGTATAAAAAAGTCGTGGATACTGAGAACCCATCTGCTCTTCACTTTCCCATGTCACTTCCTCTAAGGCATGATCCCTCCACAAAATTTTAACTAAGGGAATAGTCTTACTACGCAAGACCTGTTATTTTCTGTCCAATATTTGAACTAGTACTTCTTTATACGTAAGATTTTCTTTCACCTCTATTGGTTGTGATTCCAAAACATGATATGGATTTGGAATATACTTACTTAGCATGGAAACATGGAATACATCATGAATTCTGGACAATTCTGTTAGCGAAGCTAATCGATATGCAACTGGACCGATGCATTCAACAATCTCATATGGGCTAATATACCTCTGACTCAATTTACCTCATTTACCAAATTTGATAATACCTTTCTATGGCGACAATCGCAGGAAAACTTATCTCCAACATCAAATTCAATGTTTCTTCTGCGTCTATCTACATAGTTCTTCTGTCTATCTTGGGCTGTCTTTAACTCTTTTTTAATTATCTTTACTTTTTCAGCAGTAATCTGGACATATTCAAGACCCAATAACTTTCTTTCGCCAACTTCATCCCAACGTACTGGAGTTCTGCATTTTCTACCATACAGTGCTTCAAAAGGAGCCATTTCTATACCCGAATGATAACTGTTATTATAAGCAAACTCCATCAAAGGAAGATGAGTATCCCAATTCCCTTTGAACTGTAGTACACAAACTCGTAACATGTCTTACAAAGTCTGAATAGTTCTTTCTAACTGACCATCTATTTGTGGATGAAAAGCTGTACTGAAATGAAGTTTAGTACCCATAGCTTTCTGCAAACCGGGCCAAAATTTAAAAATGAAATGAGAATCTCTATCTGAAACAGTAGATACTAGTGTCCCATACAAACTGATTATCTCATCAACATATATTTTTGCCAATTTATCTAATGAGTAAGTGACTTTAATAGGTAAAAATCTAGTAGTCTTCGTCAATCTGTCTACAATGATCCATATGCCATCTTGTCCACTCTGAGTCTGTGGAAGTCCAAATAGAAAATCCATAGTAACGTGTTCCCATTTTCACTCAGGAATAGACAACATTTGTAACAATCTTTGTTACACCCCATTTCATACTAGTCAAAGGTTAATATTATTTATTCAAAGTCAAATGTTTGACCGGTTAAAGTCAAAGTCAAATAAGGACTTAATTGAAGTAAATCATTTTAGTGGGACGTGAACTGATCAAATTATTTTTGAAGGTTTATTTTACGAATTGACACCACTTGAAGGTTTAAGATAGATAAAATTAAATTTTGGGGATTTACTTTTTATTAATGGAAGTTAGATGACTAAATGTCATATTTAATTGAAGAAAAGGGACTTCTTTGCAAAAATGGATTGGTGGAGTACAAGTGGCAACTTACTAGCTAACCTCACAATTTCATATGATATATACACACCAGAGAAAGAGCTGGAGATGCTAGAAGTAAGAAAAACCAAGAAAGAGAGAAGGAAGAGGAGAAAAAGAAAGAAAGAAAAAAAGAAGAAGAAGGAAAGTTTGCCTATGTTGTTAGAAAATAAGTGGTCTACATTATTAGGCTTGAATTTCTCAATTTTGAAAGGTAAGTAAAAAGTTACTTATTATCAAGTTTGTTTGATTTTATAATTGTTAGATTGTTAGATTAAATTCAATTTTATTGAAGGGGTTAAGTGTAATAAACTATGAAATTGAGTAAAATGAAAGAAAAACTAATTTTAGTTATTAAAGAGACTGTAGAAATCGCCCAAACATGAAATGATTAAGTTTGAGTATCGCCTATTTAATTATTGAAATTATTTAAAATAATTAATTGTTTATTTAAAAATAATATTGTATTTCAGGCGACGATATTGACATCAGAACAGCTTACCAATCGGGTTGATTTTGCGAACATTGTACTGTGAGTGGAAAAATATAAATATTTTATATGCAATTATGTGTTCGAATTACATGGTTTTTATGGAAATATCTTTTATTATGATACATTTGGGATTTCAAAGATTGTACACCTTACATTGTGAATTAGAATATGAGATATGATTTTGAGATCGACCAGAAAAGTACCCGTGATTATATATTTTTTCTAGTTCACTGAGGGGCCTTGGCCATGTTCTATACTACACTGAGGGGTCATGGACTGGGGATGAAGGGGTCTCGACCGTGTACATATAGTTTACTGAGGGGCCTTGGCCGTGTTCTAGAATTGATTTTGAGAGGTCTTTGAGACTGACTTTCGTTCACAGAGGGGCCAAAGGCCCGTGACGAAAGTTCTTAGCCCAAGGGGAGCATTATATATTTCAGTCAGAGGGTACAATTTTGGTGGATTTTTCAGCACATTTAATGTGATGAGATTATAGCATGGTTATCAGCTGATGACTATATCATGGATATGAGATGATACTTACAGAGTTATGAGAATGTCTCACTTTTTGTCTATATTCGTATGAGGCTATCATGTGAAATATTAAATGATATGAACTTGATGTTTGATAAAAATGTTTAAATGAGAAAGCATAATTATTTTCGAACTCTTCCATTCACTGAGCTGTCAACTCATATTTTCCTAAAATTATTCTTACAGGTAATATTGGTCCTTGATAGCTTAAGGAGCCTGGTGATTTCAGAGTTAGAGCTACACGACATATTGATGAGTCAATATGATAAAACACGATGTAATTTTGGGCCCATTACACTACGTTTTTATAAACATTTGATTTTGTCGTATATTTTGAAATAACTCATAGTTAGCCTTGGTGATAGATTTGACATCTAGTTAGCATCTATCATCGGCGCACATCACGTTTCGAGTCCACTAGGGTGATTTGGGACGGGTCGTGTCAATCTTGCTGTTTTCTAACAATTTGGTTTCACTTGTTGGAAAATGAGTCATCTGGATACAAACTCGGCTGTTTCTCTCTTCATTCCATGCCACCAATAGTGTTCTTTAAGTACACGATATATTTTTGTACTACTTGGATGCATCGCGTAAGCTGAACTATGTACCTCTTCTAAAAATTTTTCCTTCAATTTCGAATCATCTGGAACACATAATCTATTTCCCATAACTAAAGTTCCGTCATCTTGAATGGT
The DNA here is from genome assembly GCF_002742605.1 of Olea europaea var. sylvestris. NCBI lineage: Eukaryota > Viridiplantae > Streptophyta > Magnoliopsida > Lamiales > Oleaceae > Olea > Olea europaea. Next base: position 120,156 of record NW_019238587.1, on the reverse strand, counting down.
ATAACCTGTATGCTTACCTTTAGTAACTTCTTCTTTCAATTTGCTCAATACTGGATCTTGAGTTTGAGTTTCTCTAACGTGCAATCAAAGTAGACCTCACTTAGAAGTTGGCAAACAATGCTCCTACACTGCTAGCTAATAATTGGGCATGAGAAGCTCTGAACTCACCAAACAAAGATGAACATACTGCATTAGTCTGGGTCATAGGACTCGATATTTTCCGACTGAGAGCATCAGCAACTACATTAGCCTTCCCTGGATGATAATCAATCTTGCGATCATAATCTTTTATCAGCTCCAACCATCTTCTTTGCCTCAAGTTTAACTCTTTCTGATCAAAAATATACTTTAAGCTTTTGTGATCTGTATATATCTGACATCTCTCGCCATACAAGTAATGTCTCCAAATTTTCAAGGCTAGGACAACTACAGCTAGCTCTAAGTTATGTGTAGGATAACTTAGTTCATGTTTCTTCAACTGCCTGGAAGCATACGCTATCACTTTCCCATTCTGCATCAAAACATAACCAAGACCCTGACATGAAGCATCACTATATATCACAAACTCTTCACGGGGAGATGGAAGGGTAAGAATCGGAGCTGACACTAATCGATTCTTCAATTCAAGGAAACTTCTTTCGCAATTTTCATTCCAAACAAATTTAGCATTCTTTCTAGTCAAACTGGTCAAAGCAGAGCAATTTTAGAAAACCCCTCTACAAAACGACGGTAATAACATGCTAAGCCAAGAAAACTTTGGATTTCTGTCACATTAGTAGGCCTTTCCCATTTTACCACTGCCTCTGTTTTATGCGGGTCAACATAAATTCCTTCTGCTGATATGACATGTCCCAAAAATACAACTTTATCAAGCTAAAATTCACATTTACTGAATTTAGCATACAACTGCTCATCACGTAGAGTTTGTAAGATGATTCTGAGATGTTCTATGTGCTCATCGTGATTATGAGAGTATACTAAAATATCATTGATGAATACAATCACAAATCTATCTAAATATGGGTGAAACACTCTATTCATCATATCCATAAATGCTGCTGGTGCGTTGGTCAACCTAAATGGCATCACAAGAAATTCAAAATGACCATATCTTGTCCGAAAAGCAGTTTTTGGCACATCACTGTCCCCGATTTTGAGATATCCAGAACGCAAATCAATCTATGAAAATACTACAGCACCATGAAGCTGATCAAACAAATCATCAATACGTGGCAAAGGATATTTATTGCAAATTGTCACTTTGTTCAATTGTCTGTAATCTATGCATAGTTGCATGGTGCCATCTTTCTTTTTCACAAACAAAACTGGTGCTCCGCACGGAGGTATACTAGGTCTGATGAAACTCTTATCTTCCAATTCTTGCAACTGAACCTTTAGCACTTTCAATTTTGCTGGTACCATTCTATCGGGTGCCCGTGAAATAGGTGTAGCTCTTAGAATCAGATCTATAGTGAATTCCACATCCCTGTTTGACGGTAAGCTTGGTAATTCTTCTGAAAATACATCCGAAAAGTCCATGACCACTGGCATGTCTTTAAGTTTTAATTTCCTAACATCTGTATCAATCACATGAGCTAAATATACATGGCAGCCCTTGTTGATTAATTTTCTAGCGCCAATAGCAGATATCACACAAGAAGGTAAAATTCTACGCTGTCCATTGAAAATAATTTATGGCTGTCCTAGCTGTCTAAACATACTTCCTTTCAAAAACAATCAACTGAAGCTCGATTTGTTGCCAGAAAGTCCATACCCAAGATAACATTGAAATCATATATATCAAGAGGTATTAAATTTGCCTTCAGCTCGTTCTCCTTTACCTTAATCCCACAATCTCGTTCTCCTTGTTGATTCAGCTAATAGTGATTCTCCTACTGGTATATTCACTACCAAACAACTGCCTAAAAGTTCTGGTTTTTGACTCGTATATAAAGCAAATGCAAATGATATAAAGGAATGTGTAGATCCAGGATCAATCAAAATACGAGCATTTCTATCAAAAATAGACAAAATACCCATAATAACATCTGGTGACTCCTCTGCCGCCTGCTAAGTCATAGCAAAAATCTTTCCCTAGGTCTCCGGTCGTCCTGCCTGTCCTTTTGATTTTGTACCACTATCGCTTGCGATATTAGACTGGGCCACACTGTTTGCACCTGCTCTGTTAGCTGAATCATCTCTCTGAGTCTGATTATGTCTTGTATTACCAACACTCTGCTAAGGAAACATCCTCTGTGTCATGCCACCCTTCTGGAATACAACTGGTAGTTCATTTTCAGGTGTCCTTCTTGGCCACATCGATAGCAAACACCAACTCTTTTAAGCTTTAATCACTCTCCAGGATGAGATCTTCCACATAATTGGCAAGAAGAAAATCTGGCACTAGTAGAACTCTCTTCCTGTCTGGGAGTAAATGATCTCTGGGAAGAACTCTGAGTATAATTACGACTGGTCAATGGCTGTTGTACAGTACTGGGACTGAATCTAGGGCCCTGACTTCCTCGAAATCGAGATTTGAATTGACTTGAACTAGATACAACAGGTCGAAATCCACTATTGTCTCTCCGTGGTGGTCTTAGCTAGAAGCACTTGCCATTGTCTAACTACTGCTTGCTCTAAATATTGTTTGTTCTCTACCACCTAGCCTATCAGAAATGCTCTTTTCTACTTTGAAAGCTGATTCCACCAATTTGCCAAATACATTCCAACATGTAGCTGTTATTACTGATCGGATTTCTTCCGTTAACTTATTTTCAAATCATTTGTATTTATCAATTTTGCTGCTTACCAGAACTTGGGTATACTTTGAAAGTTCAATAAATTTCACCTGATATGCAATAGTCATCTAGCTTTGTACTAGTTTCAGAAATTCCTCCTGCTTTGCATCTTTATAGGATCGAGGGTAATAGGCATCGTAAAAGATACGATGCAAATCTATCCAAGTAATGATGGAAGGGTCTAGATATGTACTCCGTACTAACTGCCACCAATCATATGCACCCTTTCAAGACACAACTTCCGATCGTCTGAGCAACCCATAACATCAAATACCTCTCTATCTTGGTCATCCATGCCTGTGTAACTGCAGGATCGGCTATGCCAGTGAACACTTTAGCCCCTAACATTGTAGCCCCCTCAATATTGAAATTTCTGTCAGTATTATGCGCAGGAGATGCAACAGCAATAACAATTCTTTCAACAGCCATAGGATCAGTTCTAATCATAATTCCCTGTCCCCGTAGTTCAGGAGGCTGGTAAACTAATTCTTCTACCCTCTCGGGCTCTCTCAGTTTATCTCTATCGGGAGCAATGTGAGACTGGGGTGACATAGCTTGGAGCCTTCAAGTTTTGCCCTCACAAGACATGACTCACTTACAGTTATGTATGATATGCTAAACATCAGAATGTATGTATTTACAATGCAAACCTATGGACTCTAATATATGCTCTGATATCAAACTGACACACCCCACCCCATGTAACACTACTGGATCCGGATGTGGCATGCGTCGATGGTAAATACTAACAAAAAGTCGGACCCACCATTATGGCTACTACAAGTACAATATATCATTTTATTTATACATCAATTTTTCGAACAGAATTTCATCATTATCTCCCTCATAAATAGGACTAACCAACCTGTGATCAATTTCACACAATTCCCAAACTATAACACAACACAATAAAGATAAACAAAAACATCAACCATTACCTAGAAATAAAATGAAATGTACATAGCCCCATAACTATCTACAAGTGATGCAAATTCACATCTAGACATTAACATGCATCTCAAAACACTGACTATATGTTTTATTAAGTGAGTCATACAAACAAACTCCGTCGTGTGACTCTGACTCCAAAATCAAGACTTAATTCCAAAAGATGTCCAGATTTTCAACTGCTATCTAAGAAGGAAAAACATGGAAAAATATATGAGTTGACAGCTCAGTGAGGGAGAAGTTCAAAAATAATTATACTTTTTCATTTATATATTTTTATTGAAAATCAAATTCATATCATTTGATAATTCACAAGCTATCATCATGTAATTATAGCCAAAAAGTGAAATATTCACATAAGGTCATAAAATATCATCTTAAAATCATGATATAAACATCAGCTGATAACCATGCTATAATCTCATTTCATCAAATGTGCTAAAAAATACACCAAAAATGTACCCTCTGACTGAAATATATATCCACCTCTTGGGCTAAGAACTTTAGCCACGGGCCTTTGACCCCCTCCGTGAGCGAATACCGGTTATAAAGACCTCTCATAATCAATTCTAGAACATGGCCAAGGCCTCTCTGTGAACTACATGTACACAATCAAGACCATTGTCAGGTCAAGACCTTCCGTATAGGATAGAACACGGCCAAAGCTCCTCTGTGAACTAGAAAAAATATATAATCACAGGTACTTTTTTGACCAATTTCAATATTTCATGTCTCACATACCAAACAAATCGCAATATCACATGTCTTATATACCAAGTCACAAATGTACTATGAATAATCTTTGAGATTCCACATGTATCATAATAAAAGAGATTTCCATAATAATCAAATAATTAAACACATAATTTCACGTACTTTGATAATATACTTAACTTATAAATACTTTAAAAATATTAATATTTATCCACTCACAAAACTATATATACCAAAATCAATTCGGTTGGTAACCTGTCCTGATACTCATATCGCCACCTGAAATATGATATAATTTTTAAATAATTAATTAACTATTTTAAGAAATTCCATTAATTAAATAGGCGATATCCAAACTTAATTATTTCACATTTAGGCGATTTCTAAAATCTCTTTAATTACTAAAACTAATTTTTCTTTCATTTTACTCAATTTCCTAGCTTACTATACTTAACCCTTTCAATAAAATTGGATTTAATCTAACAATCTAACAACAATAAAATCAAACATAACTTTTCAATAAGTAACTTTTTACTTACCTTTCAAAATTGAGGAATTCAGGCCTAATAGTGCAGAACACTAATTCCTAACACGTTGGGGAATTTTTTCTTCTTTTTCTTCCTCTTTTCCTTTTTTTTTCTTTCTCTTTTCTCTCTTCTTCTTTCTCTGTGGCTCGTTTTCTTTGTATGTGTAGTGTGTGTGTTTGTTTTTAAATTGGTTTTGGATAGATTTATAATGAATTGGTTTGAGTTCCACCGCCTGTTAGCTGAATCATCTCTTTGAGTCCAATTTTATCTTGTACTACCAGCACTCTGCTGAGGAAACATCCTCTGTGCCATGCCACCCTCCTAGAATACAACTGGGCAGTTCCTTTTTAGGTGTCCTTCTTGGCCACAGTGATAGCAAACACCAACTCCTTTGAACTTTAAGCACTCTCCAGGATGAGATCTTCCACATAACTGGCAAGAAGAAAATTTGGCACTAGTAGAACTCTCTCCCTGTCTCAGAGTAAATGATCTCTGGGAAGAACCTCGAGAATAATTATGACTATCCAATGGTTGCTGCGCAGTACTAGGCTTTCTCGAAATCGAGATTTGAATTGACCTGAACTGGATACACCAGGTCAAAATCCTCTATTATCTCTCCGTGGTGGTCAATAGCTAGAATCACTTGCCATTCTCTGACTACTGCTTGCTCTAAATATTGTTTGTTCTCTACTACCTGGCCTATCAGAAATGCTCTTTTCTATTCTCAAAAGTTGATTCCACCAATTCGCCAAATACAATTCACCCTGCAGCTGTTGCTAATGACCGGATTTCTTCTCTTAACCTATTTTCAAATCGTCTGCATTTATTAATTTTGTTGCTTACCAGAATGACATACTTTGAAAGTTCAATAAATTTCACCTGATATTCTGCAATAGTCATCTGGCCTTGTACTAGATTCAGAAATTCCTTCTGCTTTGCATCTTTATAGGACCAAAGGTAATAGACATAGTAAAAGATACAACGAAAATCTATCCAAGTAATGATGGAAGGGTCTAGATATGTACTCCGTACCGACTGCCACCAATCATATGCACCCTTCTCTAACAAGAAAGTGCCAAGACACAACTTCCGATCGTCTGGGCAACCTACATCAAATACCCTCTCTATCTTAGTCATCCATGCCTGCACAACTACAGGATCGGCTGTGCCAGTGAATACTTTAGCCCTAACTTTGTAGCCCTCTCAATATTGAAATCACTGTAAGTATTACGCATAGCAGATGCAACAGCAATAGCAATTTTTTCAACAGCCATAGGATCAATTCCAATCATATTTCCCTATCCCTGTTGTTCAGGAAGCTGGTAAACTGATTCTTCAACCTTTTGGGCTCTCTCAGTTTATCTTTATCAGGAGCAATGTGAGACTGGGGCAACATATCTTGGAGCCTTCGAGTTTTACCACCACGAGGCATGACTATCTACAAGTGATGCAAAATACATGGTGAGCCCCATAACTATCTACAAGTGATGTAAAATCACATCTAGACATGAACATGCGTCTCAAAACACTGACTGCATGTTCTATGAAGTAAGTCATACTAACAAACTCTGTCGTGTGGCTTTTACTCCAAAATTAAGACTCAATTCCAAAAGATGCCCAGATTCTCAACTGCTACCTGATAAGGAGAAACGTGGAAAAATATATGAGTTGATAGCTTAGTGAGTGGAGAAGTTCAAAAATAATTATACTTTTTCATTTATACATTTTTATTAAAAATCAAATTCATATCATTTGATAATTCACAAGCTAACATCATGTAATTATAGCCAAAAAGTGAAATATTCACATAAGGTCATAAAATATCATCTTAAAATCTTGATATAAACATCAGCTGATAACCATGCTATAATCTCATCACATCAAACTTGTTGAAAAATCCACCAAAAATGTACCCTCTGACTGAAAATATATATCCGCCCCTCGGGCTAAGAACTTTCGCCACGGGCCTTTGGCCCCCTCCTTGAACGAAACGTAGTCTTAAAGACCTCTCATAATCAATTCTAGAACACGGCCAAGGTTCCTCTTAAACTATATGTACACGATCGAGACCAATGTCAGGTCAAGACCCTCAGTGTAGGATGGAACATGGCCAAGGCCCCTCTGTGAACTAGAAGAAATATATAATCACGGGTACTTTTCTGGCTAATCTCAATATTTCATGTCTCACGTACCTAACAAATCTCAATATCACATGTTTTACATATCAAGTCACAAATGTGCTATGAATAATTTTTGAGATTCTACATGTATCATAATAAAAGAGATTTTCATAATAATCATATAACTGAACACATAATTTCACGTACTTTGATAATATATTTATAAAAATATTAATATTTTTTCACTCACAGAACTATATATACTCAAATCAACTCGGTTGGTAAGCTGTCCCGATATCCGTATCGCCTCCTGAAATATGATATAATTTTTAAATCAATAATTAACTATTTTAGGAAATTCCATTAATTAAATAGGCAATACCCAAACTTAATTATTTCACGTTTAGACGATTTCTAAAATCTCGTTAATTACTAAAACTAATTTTTCTTTCATTTTACTCAATTTCCTAGTTTACTATACTTAACACTTTCAATAAAATTGAATTTAATCTAACAACTATAAAATCAAACATAACTTTTCAATAAGTAACTTTTTACTTACCTTTCAAAATTGAGGAATTCAAGTTTAATAGTGCAGAGGACTTAATTCCTAACACGTTGGAGAATTTTTTCTATTTTTTTCTTCTTTTTCTACCTCTTTCCCCCTTTTTTCTTTCTCTCTTCTTCTTTCTCTGTGGCTCATTTTCTTTGTATGTGTAGTGTGTGTGTTTGTTGTTAAATTGGTTTTCGTTATCGATTATTGAAGATGACTGCAGTTTAGTTGGAATTGTTACATTTGCTAACATGCTAGAAGTTTTCGACAAAATCTTAGAATCCATGATAGGAAGAAAAGATCAGTCAGTTCCTAGTAGTGAGAATTTTAACTTATTTTCGTTGATGAAAATTGGGAGGGAGAAGCGTATTGTGAATATGAGCCTTTTGTGGTTTTTTGTAAAATATGGTTTTGGATTTGTTGATTTCTTTTGTAATTTATTTTGAAATTGTTCGTTTTGTACTAAATTGTATGATCATATTAAAAGTAACTAATCATGCAATGATATATTTTTTCATCTTTCTCTCAATTTATAATTAAAAATTGAAGAAATTAATCAAGGCTCTCTCAATTTATTAGATGAATAAATGTATAAATGCATATAGCAGTGTCTCTTTACGTTTCATTTAAATTTGGTAATAAATTATTCAAAGTAATACATTTATTTATGTTATGAATTTCTATCAAGCAGCGGATTAAAAATGGTGGATGCTGGAAAGCAAATTATAAGTTAGTGATTCCTATTGGTTCCAGACTGCAATTTCAATTCTACAACCAATTAAGAGGTAACACGAGGTGTTAAGTTAGCTTATTTAAATGACATGATTTTTCAAAATAATAGGTAAAGGCAGTTGGCTACTGAATTTATTTTTATTTTTATTTTTATTTTTTTCGAGCCGGCCCGGAACCCCAAGATGGGGCTTGACCCGAGGCTCGAGCCGAACCAACTTAGGCTTTTTTTGGGCCGAGTCATGAGTGGCCTGAGCCGTCGAGCCAATTTGTCATCCCTATGTGCCATTCAAAACCACAAAGGCCCTTGGAAAATTACACTCCACTCTCACCAAGAGATAGATCTCATCACTCTCTTACACTACTAGAAAATTTCACTTAGAAATTACAAGAAATTCATCCAGAAGATGAAGAGAGTACAGGAGAGGAAACATCAGTCAATACAAGAGATTAGGGTTCGAAAAGTCTCTCAACCCTAGAGTTAACACTGCTATTTATAAGAGATAGGTCCAGTAAATGATCCAACGGTTGTCCGAATGCCAAGTGTAAGTGTAGAAGCGTGGGACGCCTTTTTAGAAGAGTCGTGTTTCCAAAACACGATTTTTCAGCAATTCTGGAACCTTCAGTTAAATGGACCAATCATTAGGCCAGGTTATCACTTAAATTGCAGATCAACAAATGGGCTCAAGAATTTCAGCAACCCAAGCTTTTACAATCTCCACCTTGCTGGAATTTTAAGACTATCATTGAGTGGATTCTAAGGTAAAACTAACTTCACTTGCTCTTATTACCTTTTAACAAAAATAAAAGTTAGTAAACTTTCAGATTCAATAATCTTAAAGAATCAAAAAATTTACTAAGAGGTATTACCTTTGTACCTAAATCTATTGGATTAATTTTAGTAGGAATTTTAACCAATTTTATATCACCTTTTTCGACAACATCCCTGATGAAATGAAACTTAACATCTATATGTTTTGTTCTGTCATGAAAGATAGAATTTCTACTTAAGAAAATGGCACTCTAATTATCAAAACACAGCTCCACCTCATTTCCTATGATATCTAATTCATTTAAGAGACCCATTAACCATATTCCTTCTTTTATTGCCTCTATAGCAGCAATATACTCTACACCAGTAGAAGATAGGGCCACAAGTTTCTAAAGTTGAGCTTTCCAACTAATGCAAGAATCATTTATCACATAGAAATATGCAGTAGTAGACTTCCTATTATCAGAATTTCTAGCAAAATTAGTCCACATAGCCTTTCAATTTTAAAGCATTTTTATTAGTTTCGAAAATAAGTCCTAGGTTTTGTGTGCCTTTCAAATATTTGATTAAATTTTTCATGGCTTCCCAATGAAGCTCACCTATATATAACAGATCCAATTGCATTAGCATATGGTACATGTAACATTCTTTTAAGTCCAATTTCATTTTTAGGTGATTGATCAGTGGACAATTTTACATTTGCAAACAAACGTAAGCTAACGGGTTTGGCTTCATGCAAAGAAAATCATTTAACAACCTTTTCAATATAGCCTTTTAGAGTTAAAAACAATTTTCCATTAGGTCTATTCCTTTTTATTTTCATTCCTAAAATTTTCTAAGTAGGTCCTAATTCTTTCATCTCAAATTCAGACTTCAATTTTTCTTTTATAGAGTTCAATGTATCACAATCATGACCAGCTAGGAGCATATCATCTACATACAAAAGTAAATAAAAAGATTTAGATTTTCCATTTCTTTTGAAATAAAAATAGGGATCATACTCAGGTTTTCTGAACTTCAGTCCTTGTATAAAAGAGTCAAATCTTTTATACTATTGTCTTGGTACCTGTTTTAGGCCATATAAAGACTTATTTAATAGACACACTAAGTGTTCTTTATCATTGACATCAAAACCTTTTGGTTGTGACATATATATTGTTTCATCTAAAGAGCCATATGGAAATGTAGTTTTCACATCTAATTACTCTAGCTCTAGGTCAAATTGTGCTACAAGTGCAAACAATATCCTGAAGGAAGTATATTTGACTACTTGTGAAAATATTACTATGTAGTCTATACCCTCTCTCTGTGTGTACCCCTTAGCCACAAGTCTTGCCTTGTATCTTTTGTCATTTGATTTATATTTTCTTTCTTTGATCTTGTAAACCAATTTACAATCAATTAGTTTGCAGTCTTTAGGTTTAACTACTAAATTCCAGGTTTTATATTTATAAAGAGAACTCATCTCATCTTGCATGGTTACAAGCCAGTACTTAGAGGCAATAACCTCTTCATAACATTCAGGTTCGTTATCAAAAGAATCAGATTCTACCTGTACAGACACATAATCTACAAACTGATACCTAGAAGGAGGTCTAATTGTTCTTCTTTCTCCGTCCCTAGCCATCTAATAGTCCTGTAAGTCATGTACAGGTTCGGATTCCTAAGGATTATGTAAATTTTCTTAATTTATAACAAGCTGGATCTCAATCAGAGGTGTCTTCACCTCAATTTGTATCTGTTCAGGAGTATTCTGACTTTTAAATTCAATTTTAGTCATAAAAAAGTCATTGTTTGTTATTTTATCTTCATTATTGTCACCAAGACATAGGAAGACATCTTCATTAAAAATCACAGATCTGCTTATGATCACCTTAAACCCTTTAACTTCTTTTAGCCAAAGCCTATAGCTTTTTACCCCTTTCTCGTAACCTAAGAAAACACATTTCAAAGATCTCGGGTCAAGTTTTGAGTCAAATTGGTGAGCTTGGGCTGCACACCAAAATGTTCTTAGATGAGAGTAATCAGGAATAGATCCTGATCAGATTTGCTGTGGCACTTTATTATCTAGTGAAGTAGAGGGGCACCTATTTATCAGATAAAAAGCAGTCTTTACTACCTTTCCCCAAAAAAATTTTGCCAGTCCTGAACTAATCAGCATGCACCTAGTTCTTTCAAGGATGGTTCTGTTCATCCTCTCAGCAACACCATCTTGCTGAGGGGTATAGGGTACAGTCCAATGTCTAAGTACACCATGAGTACTGCAATACTAATCAAATTCAATATTACTGTAATACTGATCATATTCAATATTGCAGAACTCCAATCCATTGTCGGTTCTTAGTACTTTAATCTTCCTACTTGTTTGATTTTCCATCAAAGTTTTCCACTCCTTAAAGACTGAAAAAATGTCAAACTTTGATTTTAGCAAGAAAATCCAGACCTTCCTAGAATTGTCATCAATGGTAAGAAGATAATATCTATAGCCTGATGCAATAAATATAGGTGCAGGCCCCGCAAGTCACTATGAATGTATTCTTCAAGTATGTTTTGTGACTTATGTATACCATGATTGAAAGACATTCTATTCTGTTTTTCCATAATATAATGTTCACAAAAGTCAACTTTTGAACATTGTCACTTCCAAAGGCACCTACTTTTGAAAGGAACTTTACGCCTTGTTCACTTAGGTGACTTAACCTTCTATTCCATAATTTTGACTTATCAATCTATGTTAGCAAATTCACAATAGTGTCTTGAACAATAGAGTCAAGTTTTATGGTATAAATGCCATTAGTTTTGAGTAATCCGACCATAAGTAACTGATTTCTGATTATATTTGTAAAACCACTATAAATTTTAATTTGATACCCTTCATCATCTAATACCCCCAAGGATTCAGTCTTAAGAATTGACCATTCTTCAACTTTAGAACAATGTTTCCAATTACATTTACTTGACAGGATTCATTATTCCCCAGTTTTACAAACCGATCACTAAGAGTTGAGAAATAAGTAAACCAATTGATACTGGGGCTCATATGAAAAGAGCATCCTGAATCACAAAACCTAATCATGTTCAGGTCTTTCTGATGAGAGCACATAAGCAACCCTAATATCAGCATTTTCATCTCCTTTATAAGAAGCAGTAATGGCTGAAGTACCCTAGGTCGTTAGCCTTCTTGAAACTGTCTTTTATTAAATGTCCAATTTTATCACAGTAATAGCACTTTCTATTGTTAGCCTTTCCTTCATACACTTTCTTATCCTTTCCTTTATTATTCCCCCATTTCCTTTTAGAGAAATTTTTATCTTTATTGTAATTGGCTTGGCCAAAATTATTTAGGCCTCTATTATGGAATTTAGGATTGGACAAGGGTGAACATGTAAGGCTACTCAATGTTCAGATTTAAGTTCTAGGTCTCTGTTCTTGAGAGAATCATGAATGATTTCAATAGTTATGTCATTCTACCATATTTTAAGGCATTTCTAATGTCCTTATACTTATCACCAGAGCATTAAGCAAACCAACTACTTTCTAATCATCTGAGATCTTTTCTCCGCAATTGATTAAATCTTGAGTTATTTTATTTAACCTATCCATATTTTCTTCCAGTAGGGTTAAATTTATGATTGAAGAACTGTTTCCAAAGGAAGCATTTATTGGGTAGGGACTTAGTAACATATTGTTTTTTAGTTTTAGTCTTTCCTATCTTTCTAATTACAAAGTCAAACAAGTGAAAAAACAATATGCTCCATGCTAATTCATCTTGCTCAATTTTCCTATTTTCAGTTAGGGTTTTTGACTAAGATTCATTAATTGCTTTAACACATTTTAATTGCATTAAAAGAGCTTTCATCTTCTGGCTCTAAAGACTAAAATCTCCTTTACCATCCCAGTGCTAAATATCAATTTTAGTGGACATAATGTGCAAGTGTGTCACAATTGTGTTCAAAATGATACAGATAGGATTTAAACTCAACTGAACAGATCACCCAAGATACAATACACACAACAGAGGTATGTAATGAAATAGTTCACAATCAATAAACTATAATTAACAGAGTGATTCTTGCAGTAACTAATAAGGCACTTTCTAGCCAATCTTTATATTAAAAATATAAGCACAAAAATAGGTATCAATTGAGTAATAACTTCTGTAGATCGATTATTAGAATTATTAACCCAATGCTTAAGAATCGGGTTATGCAGTGAACAATAACATTGAATTGCAAGACAGTAAAGAGAGAACCCCTAATGGATTTTCTTCATTGTACCCTAATTTCCTCAGATTCTAGGGCTCTCTCAAGGAACCCTAGACAAAGGTAAATTAGAGGGGGTTTAGAGAAATCCCTAAAACTTAATCTTTTGAAAACAAAGAGTCAACAAGTATTAAATTAGGTTTAGCATAGACATCACTAGAACTACAGTTTGTGCTAAGAATATCCAAATAATACCTCAGATCTACTCAAGATTTAGATCGAAGGCACTTTCCTATACAACAACTGTAGATCTATTAGATTTTACGAGTTTCTAAAACATTGTAGTCACAAAATGACTGAAGAACAATTTTAAAACTTTAAATTTCACAAAAGATTAAACAATGGCTCTCGTACCATTGTAGGTCCCAAATAAAATGAACCCTTTTGTAACTCAACTAGATTTTAAGACAATATAAATCGTAAATGGCAAGAAAATAAAGAACATGAAGAGTTTTCGATCGAAGGCCCTGGAGGTTCAGCGACCAAATCCAACTCCTACATCCCTCGTTGAGCATCTATTAGGATTACGCTCAAATCCACTATCACAATCCCAAAAATGGGAAAATTCAAGCTACAAAAAGAATGCAAGTGTTCTATTGTTCAAAACCACAAAAGCCCTCAAAAAATTGCACTCCAATCTCACCAAGAGATGGATCTCATCACTTTCTTCCACTACTATAAAATTTCACACAGAAATTACAAGAAATTCATCTAGAAGATGAAGAGAGTACAGGAGAGGAAATGGCGGTCAACACAAGAGATTAGGGTTCGAAAAGTCTCTCAACCCTAGAGTTAACATTGCTATTTATAAGAGATAGGTCCAGTAAATGATCCAACAACTGTCCAAATGCCAAGTGTAAGAAATCAAGCATGGGATGCCTTTCAGAAGTAAAGTCGTGTTTCCAAACACGAGTTTTCAGCAATTCTGGAACCTTCATTTAAACGGCCAATCATTGGGCCGGGTTATCACTTAAATTACAGATCAACAACTAGGCTCAAGAATTTCAGCAACCCAAGCCTTTAATCTCTTAATCAACTTACAGCATATCATGTTTTGATTGGGAGCTTGGAAATGGAATTCTTTATGGACATGACTGAAAAGTACAGTATAGTACAACTAGAGCCAAGCCTCTAAAGGTCATTCCTACTTGGCGAATGAGTAAATGATACATTGTTGGTATCAATTGATGAATTGATCTATAATTTTATCTGCATAAAGCTTCAATTGTTTCTACTGCAGGAAGCCGAAATGTTACAAAAAACATGTAATAATTTATAATAGATTTCTTTCATGCCAAGTTATATTAATTATCTTATGTAATTTTCCTCACGGGTATTTGTTGGGAAAATTTTGTGGCGACATGTTTGCCAATTAAATTATGCTAATTATCACTTGATTGATTTTCTTAATTTCATGATTTTTTTTTGGTTTTTCTTAGACTATGTGTGTTGATGTAATCATATTTAGATGGATGAAGTGTTGAAAATTGCATTTAAATTAGGTACATTCACGTGCACCTTTGTTTTAGTAATGTTCACACGCATGTTCAAATGCACTGGCAAGTAGGACTTGAGATTCTTGAATTTTATATATATATCACATATTCTTTTGAAATCCAAATGTGATAAAATTGAAGGAAATAATATTTGCACTCAATACTTCTAAAATATTTTAAAATCATTTCTTCTCCTTTAATAATATGGCTTGCAAGTCTCATATTCATTATTGCACTACTCAAATATTTTCAAGATTCTTTAAGATGTTCCGAGATAAAATTGGAAAATAAATTTGTTTAATTTGGATGTTTACTCGTTTGTTCGAACAAACGCGTGAACGAGATCTTGAATCTGTGAAATCATTTTTTGTTTCTCCTATTTAATTATGGAATCTAATTTTCATATATTGTTATTGAAAGAGAAAATAAAACGTATGAGTATTTCGGCTGTCTTTGAAAAATATCGACTTAAAATTGAAGATTATATTTGTGGTGAGGTATCTTTTTAGATTAATGATTCTTGATCTTTAATTAGTGTAGGAAAAGCTACATAATCCTTCACTCCTTGGGGGGGATTAGAAGAAGTCTCTCACGTTTCTAACGAGGAGAGATGTTTGCTAATGCTTGGTTGAAGAAAAAACTACTTGGCTTCTTGTTTCTTCAATTTTGCATTGAAGATCATCATTCTCAAAGAGCAAAATGAATCTATACATAGAGAAGGAATTTCAACGTAAAATAAGGATGTGGTTCTTATTTCATTGAAAAGGCCAAAAAACTTTGGCTAGTTAGTACTTTTAGATAGGCAAAATTCATAGTATCCACAACAACTATATTGCCAATCTAATTCAATTAAAAAGATAAAAGAATATTAAACTCAATTAAGTAGTATTTATGTAAGGTTGGTCATAAAATGTAAAAACATTGGTCATAGCCCAGTATTTTGCCTCTGTATGGATTGACACTATTGCAAAATGGACAACTTTATTATTTTTTGGCTCTTTTAAGAAATAAGAGAATTTTAAAGGAAGGCACGGTTCAACGCTAGAAAAGATCGACAAGACAATATATTATCTAATGTTGTCTAACGTAAAATATTTACTAACTTGATTCGAAAATCTAATTTGAAAATCGAAAAATAAAAATGAAAAATGATTTGATTTTTCTTGATTATTCATTATCGTTTACCATGTGACCCTAGTTTGCAGTGTCCATGGGTCCATACTGTCACCAACCATAGAAGTCATAAAGCCTTGGGTCATTTCCATTTTTGCCGATGGTTTTGAATATATAAAATGAAAATATACATATGTGAATCTACCTATCCATATACACTTCGGGTGGCAAAATGGATCGAGCAATTGCAAAATCATGTGATTAATTTGTTTGGCTCAATTCATAAGTGATTAGAAATTGTTTTGAGATGAGTTATGAGTTCAATTGGGTAAATTTTATTTTTCAAAAGCCGACTTGTCTTGAACTTATCTTGTTTTATTAATTTCTATATAAAAAATGAGTTGAGTTATGGATTTGTCCATGACTCGGATTGGCCTATGAGGTCAACGAGTGAAAGGACCAATGCGAACGTAATTTGAGTGAGAATATATTTTTGTTTCTTTCTTAGCTTTGCAACGAGTATACAATTTGGGATCATGCTACATGTAAAAACCCTTTTTACAATCTCCCTTACTCACTTTTCACAATGGGGGTGGGGACCACGAGCCAACATTTTTTAAATTCACGTGGGCTCTGCTAATATTGTGAGAGTGAGTACACCATTTTGCCAACAAAATTTTGTTCAAATATTTTTATCCTATAATTTTTGTATTTTTATTTGTCCTGTTTGTCTGGTTTGAATGTTGAAATAGTTTACTTCATGATGCAGCTTATCGTTATACGATTTTCCTGTACTACATTTATAGCTATTGAAAAAGATATCTGGCAAACAGTTATTGAAAGATGTATCCCCTGTAGAACAATTTCGTTAGTCATTGGAACTGGCAAGTCATGATTTTGGAGTATAACTGAAGTGTTTATGTTGTGTTCTTTTTCTATTTTTAGATATTGATAAAGTCCTTCTCAAAGGGTTAGAGATGTTATGTTTGATACTGTTCTTTTATGTGTCTCAAAGTACTTTTTGTGTAAGTTAGATAGTTCTAGGACTTCATGAATTGTATCGAACAGCTTCCATCATTCTTATAGTATCTCATGTTTGAGTCTAAATGAACAGATATGTAGCAAATATAAGTAAAGATATCAAATCAGGAGAATCAGACTGTCTCAGGGTTGTATAATTGCAATTAAACCCTTTTGACCTATTTAATCCCTTTTGTAAAAATATGGGTGATTTTTCTTGACGTTCTCCTTCATATATGGTCTTTCCCAATCTGAGCAATATGCCTTTCTCGACCATAATTTGTTACGACATAATTCAGTGGATGTAATAATATTTGAAACAAACATGCATTTAAGAAGTACTACTGGATTACTGCATAATGGAACCAACTAGAAAGTTCCATTCCTTATCTAGTTTAGCTTACTAATTCTTTGAAGACTGTACTCTACAAATGCAGGAAAGTCGCTCAACTCTAACATTTGTTTCTTATCTATTGTTTGTATAGAGGCTTGGCATATTTTATGTTTCAACATGGCTGTGAAGTGTCAATAAAGGAGCTAGATACCCTGTTGTCTCTTTTGATCAAGAAAAATGGATCAGGAAGAGGCAAGGCAGAGGCAGAGGCGGAGGCAGAGAGAAAGGTGCAAATTCTGCTAGACTTCTTACACAGCTTCAGGGAAAAATGTTAATGAGCTCAACAAGGTTAGTAATAATATCAATGAAAGAGATCATGATACAGGGGCGGATTTAGAGCTGCAGCCCACTGTTGACCAGGCCCAGATAGTTAAAAAAAAAAAAATTTTTGTGTGAATTGTAGTCCAATAGCCCATATGTAACCACATTAGCCCACCAACAATTTAATTCAGTGGGCTAGTCCACCTAAAAATTTTTTTGTGTTTTAATCTTTAGTCCACTAATTTAACCCAAACCCACTTAAATGTATCAATTGATAAAATCAATTTAACTCATTTCTTTCCATTTCCTTACCAGTTACCACGTGAACTTTCTATTTAATCACTTTTCATTATAATGGTTGCACAAAATATCCAAATCCAATATCATCCCTCTGGTCTAACCCATTCCCAAATCCAAATTTGAAACCATCTGCGACTTGGATTCTCATTTCTCTCTCTAGTCCCTGAGTCTCTCGCCTCGAGCTCTCGACGCCTTCTATCGGTGATTCAGCAGAAGAAGAAGGTGAAGAAGCCAGAAGGTCTCTCGTTTCTCGGCCTCTTTCTCAAGGTCTCTCGCCTTCACTGCCTTGTGCCTTCAGTTACTTTTAAGGGCAAGTACGGAGTGTTCTTTTCTTTTTATTTGTTATTTTGATTTGTTTAATGTTTGAATATTGTGGTTTTGCTTTTAATCGAGTGCGTGCCAGATGCTTGTTATTATGTGTGTTTGAGTAATTTGAATGTATTATGTAATAATGCTGCTTTCTATTAACTTGTTAGTGTAGACTTGCAGACTTGCAGTTGAGGGTAGATAGAATTGAGAGTAGATTTTGCTTAATTTTACTTGAACAGCATAGAAGGCAGAAGAAAAGTCATATACTATTAGGAAAAGATTATCAAAATTGTGATGTTGCTGAAACTTACATGGCGCAGAAATATATCATATATGACCGGTAAAAATCAGCTTATAAATGAACACATTATCAATATCATGTTACAACTGATTTCCCTAATTTATGAACTTTATCTTGTTAGCATCTTCGGTATCTTTTGATCTTTGAGAGGAGATGAATAAACTGCCCTTTTTCCATCATATGTCTTACAATTTCATGAACTTCAGACAGCTTTCCTGCATGCCGTAAATAACTAACTTGCAGACTTTCTATTAACTTATTTTTGATTTATATGACATTCTTAAAAGTAAAACTATTGTTTATTTTTGTATAATACTGGGTGAAGCACTAGAGCATTTTCATAGGCATTATGATACTATTTTCATAGTTTTTTTTTTTTGATTTTTTTGTTTAATTGTAGGTGATGCTTTTGATTTTTTGAAGTATTGTGCTATTTGCTAAGAAAAGGGTACAAAGGCTAAAAGGGTTAAGGAGGTTCAACTTTTCAAGGTTGGTTCTCATTTCTCAATCTCTGACTTTGGATGAAAAATCTCATTTCATAGGTTATAGGAAATAGTAAATTGGTTTTATATGGTTATGGTTTTATCAATTTAAGTTTATGCCTTTATGTGATATTGAAGTATCTTGTTTTTTATGCTTTTAGATTTAATATGGAAGAAGATCGACCTTCTAACAAGAAAGGAAGAACTTTGTTGTCTTTTTTTTCAAAAAGTAATAAATCTCAAGATTCTCCAATTCCTACGGCGCCCATTCCTCCAATTTCATCCCCAGAAGTTGTACGGCCTTCATCTTCCAATCTTAATGTAGAACCATCTGATTCTATTGAACGGGACCCTGGAAAAAGAAAACAAATATGTGAACATCCACGTAACGAACGCGATCAGATTAGGCGAGCTTATCTAAATGTTGGACCTTATCAACCAAAACTTTTGGAGTATCAGAGCAAAGAATGTGGAAAGCAGAAACGTCGATTTCAGGAACGTTGGTACAATCAGTTTCCTTGGTTGGAATATTCGCCTTCAACACATAAGGCATATTGTTTTTATTGTTTCCTCTTTCTCAATGAGAGTACTCCACCTAATATTTCATCGTTGGTGATGGTGCTAATAATATGCGTGGTTCTTGGAATGGACTACAGGCATTATTTCTTAAAGATTGTCCATATGCATACTATGTCCATTGTTTTGCCCACCGTTTACAACTCACATTGATTTCTGCAGCTAGGGATGTCTCAGATATTAATTCATTTTTTTCTCATTTGGATAGTGTTATTAATATGATTACATCATCTCCTAAGCGCATCAATGAGTTGAAAAGTGCCCAAATAAAAGAAATTGAGCATTTGTTGGAAATTGGAGAACGAGAGTCCGGAAGTGGTGCTAATCAGATTGGTAATTTGCAACGAGCCGGAGGTACTCGTTGGTCTTCTCATTACAGCTCTGTAAAGAGTTTGATTGATATGTATGCTGCAACTTGCAAGGTGCTTGAGTATCTTAGTGATCATTCTCCAAATGTAAGATCTCGGTCCGAAGTTGGTGGTGTGTACAAAACCATGACAACATTTGAATTTGTATTTATTTTACATTTAATGCGTAAAATATTAGCAATTGCGGATGTGCTTTGTCAGACCCTTCAGAAGCAAACTCAAGATATCTTGAC
Organism: Olea europaea var. sylvestris; assembly: GCF_002742605.1. NCBI lineage: Eukaryota > Viridiplantae > Streptophyta > Magnoliopsida > Lamiales > Oleaceae > Olea > Olea europaea. The sequence goes on along the minus strand of NW_019238587.1, from coordinate 99,880 downwards.
TGCTATGAGATTTTTCCGTACTACAAAAACTATCCTTCAAACATTGAGAGAAGATGGTTGGGAAGAATTTCTTGAAGAGGTGAAATGTTTTTGCTCAAAAAATGATATACATGTACCTGACTTTGATGCTTCGTATATGGTTGGTCGTTCTCGTGGTCGTGAGTATCCTACCGTTGAACATCACTATCACTTTGATATTTTCAATGCAGCCATTGATTTTCTGATGATGGAGTTAGATACAAGATTTAATGAGACATCATTAGAACTCCTTTCTCTCAGTGCAGCTTTGGATCCAAAAGATTCTTTTGAATCATTTAACATTGATAATATTTGCAAGCTTGCAGAGAAGTTTTATCCTGAAGATTTTTCACAGCAAGATATTTATTGTTTGAAAGTTGAGTTGCAACATTATCAGAATGATGTGATTTCCGAACCTCGATTTCAAGTACCTACACTTTCTGATTTATGTCGAGAATTGGTTGCAAGTAGAAGGTCGGAGAGTTACGTCGTTTTGACTAAATTGATTTGTTTAGTACTCACACTACCTGTTTCAACGGCGACTGTGGAGCGAGCATTTTCAGCAATGAAACATGTGAAGACGGAAATTCGTAACAAAATGGATGATGGCTTTCTTGCTGATTGTTTAACACTAAATATTGAGCGAGAATTTAGTATGAATTTAGATCTAGATTCTATTGTAGATGAATTTTATGCTTTAAAACATCGTAGGGTACAACTACGATAGGTAACTTATATTATGAATTTTTCTTATTATATATAAATTTTATTTGTAGTTCGTACATTAAATTTTTAAAAATTTTTGCCCCCCGTACCATGAATTCCTGGCTCCGCCCCTGCATGATATCGAATTATGATCACTTGATTATGACATAGTTGTTTGACATTTATATATGGTAATGCTTGCAATTTCTTTTTTCTCTAAACTTATTTGTTTGGGGGTTACTTGAGAGTAAAACTTTATGAACCTCCTGTGTTTTATTGTGGTTTTTAGGCATTGGATTATTTTTATCGGTGTATGTTTATGTTGTAGAGATTGGGCTGTGAAGATGAGAAGTCTGTGCAGTTGTGGTGATTATGGTGAAGGCAATTGGTGTGGGCAAATGGATATGTGTTCTGTTGGTATATTCTGCAGTAAATGAAAAGGTTGTCATGATGCTTTCTTGAAAGTTTGTTTTGGACAAGGGCAAATTTCAACTCATATATTGGTGTGGCAACATGGACAATGAGGCAGTAGTAGTCGTTGTCTCTATTGCTCGTACAACCAGTGATATGCAGCCATGGCAGGGTTGATTAGTTCCTGACTGTTAAATGAAATGTGTATATTTGAGCCTATAATTTATTTCTTAGAGACAGAGAGAAATTTACCCACATTATGCACTACCACTTGTTCATTATAAATAAGCAAACACTCATCTTTTTTTTTCGAAAATGAGACCCATCATTTGCTTTTAAAAAATGGAGAGCTCTCTGACATGGGCTTCTCGTTTTATTCTTTGAAGAATTAAGTGTTTTACCAAATGCAGGTTAAATAACATTTTGATTTATATCTTCTTTTATCTTCCCAGATTTTCGGTTGATTTTATGGCAAAAATTCACTTTTTTTTTTTTTTGGTTTTGTTTTAAGTAGATTACAATGATGTTGGTTCAGTTGGAAGAAATTTTTCTACTTCATTAGGTGCCCAAGTACCGTATATCAATTCCATTTTTAGTAGAAATATTGGAACTGCTAGCAAAAGCCACATTGCCTTTACTTCAGTGGTTAATTTTCTTATCTGTTTACTGAACATTGATGTTTGCTTTCATGTTTCTCGATTGCTACCATCGAATTTTATTGTGAAATTGGGAGAAGAATTCTAACTGTTCAATTTTCTTTATTGCCTGGATTGGAAGACAGAATTTTCTTCCAAGGATCTAATTCAATTTCAAATGAAAGTTCTTCAATTGTTTTCCTAAGGCCTAGAGTTAAAACAAAATAATAAATTAAGCAGATAGACCCTATACTTAGTGTTGGGTTTTTTGCTACCCAATAAATTTCAGGCTATGATGTTAACATGGGATTATATATTTTATAGGCCTAGAACGATGAATGAAATAAGTCCAACAACCAAATCCATGAGCTCCACCCAATCCAATTGTATTTCCTCTTGGATGACTTGAATCTTAACCCATTTACCTTCCTTTTGGTCCAATTAAAAACCTAACCCTAGACTATTTATAATATTACAACCCTAGCTATTGTCTAGTGTGTGATTTGTGTGAAAGTAAGGAGATTTTTGGCTGCCCTCTTTGTTGTGTGAAAAATGACCCCTTTTGAAGTGTCAAAACAGTTGATGACTTTGTGTAACTTGTGGTTCCTTCATAACCTACCTTTGTGATGTTTTCTCCTTAGCTTTGTGGCTACAAATCATCACGATTTCTTGTCCTTTGTGAGTAAGATTAAATAGCAACCGATGTGAATTATATTGATTGTAGATTGGAGCCAGTTGTTTGGTTGTTTGGTAGAGAAAGATACGTTGGACTGAGCTCGAAAAACACCGATTTGAAGTTCCTTGGAGCAACATTTAGTATCAGATCTTCAATGTGGTGGTTTTGGCTCATGAAACATACCAAAATAAGGTCCAGAAAGTTGGCTGAAACGAAGCAAAAGTCGAATCGAAAAACTGTGCAGAAAACTGTCAAAAATCAATCCCTATTTTCATGTTTTGTTATCAGTCCAGAAAGAGTTTGAGAAAATAGAGACCACTGGTATGACGTGTTGGTGGAGACGGTCCTGACGATCAGGCATGTGTGGCTGGTGGCAGTGCGTGAAGCCCACGCACAAAGAGGAAAGGCAATGTTTAAAGACGTGTGTGACCTTTTCCGACTGAGGTCTCTTCAGGCAATTTGTTCCTAACAATATTTCTGACATTTTAGTGTTGTTAATTTTCTATTTCAGGTTGTGCAGTAGAATCTGGACAGAGTTATTTTTCGAACGTTCAAGACTTGATTGTGATTTGCTGGTTGTTGCAGTTTCTAGAGGCTTTTGGACGAATAATGGTGGTCTTAAAGTGATAAATTCATGTCTTTCATAATTTACGGATTCAGATTGGTCCGCTCTAGTATATTGGCTTATCCCAATTTAAATTTTAGCATTAGCGCATTATCGTGTGGGGGGTAACATTAGGTTTGTGGTTACCATGAAGGGGTAACATTGCTTTGGTTAGAAATTTAGGAATTATTTGCTCTGTTTGAAGCGTTGGATTTAATTGCAAGTTAATAACTACTTCTATGTTTAATTTACTGCATTGTGTGAGAATTTGAATATTTGTTAACATACTTTCGTGTTTACATTGATTATCCTATTAGAACACTAGGACTTGACTTGTTCGAACATTTCCTTGATCTAAGATCGTGAATCTTACGAAACTCTGAAAATCTAGAACGGTGTTTATTGCGGCTTTAGGATTACTTTGTGTTACCCATCTATGTATTTGGTTATTCTATTTTCTTAAAATGCCTTTACACTTTGAAATTGAAATTTTTAATGGGAAATGAGATTTTTCAATTTGGTAGCAAAAAATGAAGGGAATTTTGGTCCAACAAAAAGTTTCAAAAGTTATAGATGACAAATTTCCTGCTAAATTGACAGAAGCACAAAAAAAAGAGTATGATGAACTTACTTATATTTCAATCATATTACTGATACTGTTTTGAGAAAATTTGGAAAACTCAATTCTACCAATGAACTTTGGGAAAAATTGGAGGACTTATATTTGCTTAAATCCACTTCTAATAAATTGTACTTGCTTGAACAATTTTTTAACTTTAAAATGGATCATTCAAAGAATCTTAACGACAATCTAGATGTCTTTAAAAAATTAGTTCAAGACATTGTTAGTTGTTATGAAAATGTCTCTGAAACATATAAGACTATTATCTTGCTTAATTTCATGCCTGATTCATATAGAGAGGTTAAGAATGCAATTAAGTATGGTACGACACCTTAACACCCGAGATTGTCATAAACTCACTTAGGAGTAAGGAGATAGAGATTAAAACTGAAAAAGAGGATAAGATGAGTGGTGAGTTACATATGATGAGGAGTAGGATAAAGTTTAAATAAATCAATTTGGGTAGAACTCAAGATGGTAGTGATTGGAGTAGTGACTCGAGTGATGAGGGTAGTAAGAAGAAGGACAAGGGATGAGACAAATCTAGTAGTAGACGGTGTTATAGTTGTAGTAAGTATGGACACTTTATTAGAGACTGTCCTAAGAAGAAGAATTAGCAAAGAGTAAGATGAGAGGTGAGGCGAATTTGGCTTTAGGGTCGAGTGATGACCTTAGTAAGTTTTATAGAGAGTAAACCTAGCTACTGCATGTGCATCTGTGTGTGATCATTCCTAAATGTGTGTGATTGCCTAATTCTTGTTGCATGATTATATACTACATTTCAATATATTTGATATGTGCATTTGCATGAATTTGAGACAATATGATTAGTTGGTGTAGTTATTTGCATGCATAGTGGGTTAGGATGCATCTGCAGTGTGGGTATGCCTTTTGGTGAGGTGGAGTATAGATGCCTAGGGGTATTTTGTGATTTATACCGGGGATGTGGAGTGTGACATTTAGATCATGAGTGGAGATGTGATTATATGTCTGAAATCCTTTATTTGTGAAGAGACCTTGATCAAGCGGAGTGTGAGAGAGACACTTCTATCACTTCTGTTAGGTGGAGACTCATTATCCACGTAGGTTGGGAGAAGTGATGTGATGATAGAGGATTATCCCAATAACTTAGGATCTATTGTGACTTACCAGTTAGACATGAGTTAAGTGATCAATCTAGTGAGCATGGTAGCCGATGAGATGAGATATGTTCTCGAGGTGTGAACAACACAGAATGAGATAGGATAAGCGTGTTGAGATCTTTTAGCTGGTCATTTATGCATTTGTTGCATATGTAGTTGACCGTGTGTTTGATCAACTTGGTGTTAGTCTTTGGTTTTGTGTAAACGTATTTCTGAAAAGATCTATGTGTGTTATCCTATAATATATTGTCATCGCATATGTATTTGCTCTCGATTGTTTACTACTGAATATTTGTTTCTACTTAGGTGTTATTGACCTTAGCCCTAATGAGTACATGGAGCAGGTATGATATGTGTTTCAAGTTGGAAACACGAGGTAAGGTCTGTAATCCAATTTTATTGACCACCTTGATTATGCAAGTGCTAGTTGTGTATTTTTGATTGATTGCAAATTTATTGGCAATCAAGGTGGAGATTTGTTGAGTTTTTTGTTATCCAATAAATCCCGGGCTATGATGTTAACATGAGATTATATATTTCATAAGCCTAGGCCAATGAATGGAATAAGTCCAACAATCAAGTCCATGAGCTCCACCCGGCCCAATTGTATTCTCTCTTGGATGGCTTGAATCTAGGCCCATTTACCTTCCTTTTGGTCCAATTAAAAGCTTAACCCTAGACTATTTATAAGATTACAACCCTAGCTATTTTCTAGTGTGTGATTTGTGTGAAAATAAGGAGATTTTCGGCTGCCCCCTTTGGTGTGTGAAAAACGGCCCCTTTGAAGTGCCAAAACGGTTAATTACTTTGTGTAACTTGTGGTTCATTCATAGCCTACCTTTATAGCATTTTCTCCTTGCCTTGATGGCTACAAATCATCACCATTTTTTGTCTTAAGATTGAATTGCAACCAAGGTGAATTATATTGGTTGTGGATTGGAGGCGGTTGGTTTGGTTGTTTGGTGGAGAAATGTACGTTGGACTAAGCTCGAAAAACACCGATTTGAAGATCCTTGGAGTAAGCTTCCGCAACATTTAGTAGTTACTAATTTGATTCTCACTTACTTAAAAGTGATCCTTGTTCCAGGTTGCAATAATCTAGGTTTTGAATCTTGGTGTATAGAATATTGACTTAATACCTCAATATGGAATGTCATCCAAAATAAAATTTTAATCTGAAGATGTGAAGCCAACATATTTTAAAGACCATGTTACGTCATTGAAGGCGATGATTGATAATAGCATGTCTTCATATATTTTTGTATAGAGCTTAAAGCTCCTAATGCATAAAGATGGGTTATCATAGGCCACTATGGATAATATTGGAGTAAAATAGTATTGGATATTTAGCACAAGCAACTTAGAGCATGTTTGACTGTGCTTACTCGTTAAGTTACTTATTTTGCCAAACATGTTTTCAAGTCCTTTTTTAACTAACAAAACATATTGTTCATAATTACTTTCTTCAAAAGAACTTTCAAGCAAAACCAAACATACTCTTAATATTCTTATGGTTATGGAAATGCAGGCAAGATGCATTTTTAATTTACTTCTAATCTTTTTAAGCTTCTCCTTTTCGTAAAAGTTTTTTGACTGGATTTCTTAATGTAAATATGACAAGGTGCTGATAGTAAAGCTTGATAGTCTTTTTCGTTAATTTCTCAGTTTTCCCCTTAATCTCACTGGTAATTCATGAATCATAATCATGTCCCAATCTCAAATTTTTTATTTCACCACCAAAGGTTGTAGAGTTTTGATGCATCATTCTCTTCTTTTGAATTGAACTTGCCGGTTTTTATGAGAATAGTATTGTAGTTGATAAAAATCTTGCTAATGTCTGTTTAGGTGTCAACACTTCATGTTCATCAACTGCAACAACTTCAAGTTCCAATTCTGCTACTCAAATATCTTCATCTTTGCTTCCAACGTCCAGTAATGGGCCTAAAATTCGAGGGTTTTGATTATAATGATATATGAAACTTATTTTTTATCCTGGTACTTGAGTCCTAGCATAGGATCCTATTATGAGGAAATTAGACACTGGGCACCAGTATGTACAGTTTTCAAACTTTACATACAACCTTAATCCATACATGGCTTACTACCATCATTGAGGTTAGTCAATTCTGAAATGTCTTTTAAAAATTTTTAGATTCAGTGGATAATAAATTCTTAAGCAAGGGTTAAATTGTTCTAAAAATTGCTACTAAAAATCATACAAAATCATCTCTACCTTCTCTTAAAAAAGACAATCCAAGATCACTATTCATTTTTGTAGCCCTTGTTTTCACATTGAAACTGGATATTTACAGTTCACTAACCGGTTCTCTACTATTCATAAATCATTTCATTTCATAGCTCGCACTTAATAAAAAGAGGGAATGCTAACTTCACTGTTCATTCTTCTGCACTCATTTTCACACATAGCTGGTTATACTGTTCATTAACAGGTTAGTTGCTGTGTACTAAATATCTTTCCTATACAGTACCTTTTGCTTCCTCCGTCTCACCTCGTACGTTGATATGCTTTTTAATCTCTCTACAACTAAACGAAACCCTAATATCTTAGGAAGAAGAAATGTAGTCCCCTCTCCTTACACACATGCACACGCACACGCTAGAAACCTACAGTCTACGGACACTCCACAAATTCTCTCTAGAAATTCGATGTTTTTGATTTTTAGGTGAACAATCTGTAAGTTCTGCAAATCTGTTGTACATTACTTGATACAAAGAGGAAGAAGAAACTGAAATTACAGAGGCAAAAAGAGGCAGGACCAAAGTAAATCTTTCATTACACATCATATATTATATAAGATACAAAAGGATATTGTCACCATGCTTTGGCCAACCACTTCTTACCAACTACTACCACCATTTGATAGTCTAAGAAGCTATTATGATTGACATTATAATTAAACTAATACATAAGCAATACAAAGAAAGTGTGGACAGCAAAAGTGACATCACATTAACATTCCTCCTTGGCACTTTGGCTGGAAACACAAAGATTTTTCCTAAGTGTTTCGAACCTTTCTTTAGTTAAAGACTTGGTAAAAATATCAGCATATTGTTCATCAGACTTGCAATGCATTATTCTCACTTCTCCATTCTCTTGTGCTTCCCTAATTGCATGATACTTGATCTTGATGTGCTTTGTTCTTCCATGAAACACCGGATTTTTAACCATTGCAACAGCTGATTGGTTGTCACAGAAAATAACTGTTGCATCAGCTTGATTAACATACAAATCATCCAGCACTTTCCTCAACCAAACGGCCTGATTGGTAGCTTCTGATGCAGCCACATATTCTGATTCTGCTGTTGATTGAGCCACGGTCTTTTGCTTCATGGAGTTCCAGCAAATTATATTTGATCCCAAGTAAAATGTATATCCAGAGGTGCTCTTCATATCATCCAATGATCCGGCCCAATCACTATCTGTATAACCAATTAACTCCAACATTTCTGTCTTCTTATACCAGATTCCCATGTCTGTTGTTCCTTTGATGTATCTGAGCACTCTTTTTGCAGCTTGAAAATGCAAAACACTTGGTTCTTGTCTAAACCGTGAGAGCAAATTTGTAGCATACATGATGTCTGGTCTGGTAATGGTTAAATACAGCAAGCTTCCAACCAAACTTCTATACACTTTCTCATCCGCTTTTGGACTCTCATCATCTTTTACCAGCTTCGGATTTTGAACCAAGGGAGTCTTTACCAGCTTGCAATTTTCCATACTGAATTTCTTCAAAATTTCTTTGGCATACCTCCTTTGACAGATAAAAATACCTTCTTGTGATTGATTCACTTCCATTCCAAGAAAGTATTTCATTTCCCCCAGATCAGTCATCTCAAATGCCAACATCATTTCAGCTTTTACTTTGTCAATTAAAGGTTCATTGCTGCCGGTTATTAGAAGATCATCAACATACAGAGAGATAATGATTGATTCTTCCTCCACTTGCTTAATGTATAAGGTTTGCTCATTGACACTTTTCACAAAACCAAGACAGCTCAAATGCTCATCAACCCTGCTGTACCA
>NW_019238587.1:57031-88401 GCF_002742605.1 Olea europaea var. sylvestris | reverse complement strand
ACATGGACTCTTGCTCTTTTTGGATAAAACATAAAAATATTGTTATTTCAAATGATTGTAAATTTCATTTACCCCCCATGATTCTTCAAATATTATATGACTGACTCACAACTTGAATACATGTTAACAACTTAAAAGAATAGAATATTTCTTACTATAGACAATAACAATTAGTTTATATCTTTATGTAAAAAGTATGCTCTCAAAGTTACAAGAAGTTACGATTTTGTTTTCCAAATGGATGTCACACACTAGCATGAAGAGTCTGACAGTAAGTTTCTTTCAAAAAATGTGACATTTTTCTCCTTTCTCATATAATGCAGTAAGATATTGTCATATGTCCCTCAGGTCTGTGAATTCTTAATCTTTGTATTTTAATTTTTTTGAAAGTTCTTATAAGAGCTGAGTTTGCCAATCTTGTATGGCAACATTCCCAGAATTGTTTCTAGTACTTCTGCTTCTCCCTCTCTGTATATATTTACAATATATGGAATCACCATTTATTTACTTTGATCCTATTTCTGTAGGTTGGAATAATTTGAATTGGCAGACATGCCTTTGGCGATCAATATTATGCTTTGAGTCATAAAAGGACCTGGAAAGCTTAGAAAGGTTTTTGGTCAGTTCACTTTGTTTTAGTTGTTGTAAGAAAATTTGCTAGAAGCTTTATCTTTTAGACAAACCATTCTTTACATGTTTTTTTGTTTATTTACAATGCCAGAAAATAGGACGAGACCCATGGAACTGGATGTCTATGGCTTTAAAGGACTTGGTGTTGCTTTTGCTATGTATAATGTTGATAAGGTTTGTCTTTACACAACTTACCAGCATATTGAATCTTTTCTAATGGCAATTTTATAGTCTTTTGCCTCATCATCGGGATTTTGTGAAAAATTGTTTGTCTATTCAAGCATTTGCAGAATCGTAAATGGCAATGGATACTCCGTTTCTAATTATCAACGGATAATCCATTTCTAATTACCAACGGATTGCTTCCGTTAATAATATTCAGTACGTCACCTACAGATATTTCGTAGGTGAAAGATCCAAATGTTAAATGATTACATGAGGCACGGAATATCCGTTGGTAAAGAGATATCAGAGTTACCGACGAAAAATTCGTTACTGATTATCGTACCTGAAGGTGAATAATTTTTACCAATGGATAATCCATTTCGAATTATCAACGGATTGCACCCGTTGGTAATTTTTCCATAGGTGAAAATTTGTTTTTTAATAGCGTGGCAATGACATTTGCAGAAAAAAATGGCCTCTTTACTTTAGCACGAAGAATACAATTCTTAAGAAGTATGATGGTGGGTAATTTCTTTCGGAAAAGTTTGGTCAACTATTATAATATTAATAAAATGAAATGTATCTTTATAATACCATTTACCAAATATTTTTTTTTTATTTCAGGTTCAAGGATATATTTTAGGAGGTACATAAAAAGAAGTGGAAAGAACAATTTCAAGAATATTCACTATCGCTGATTTTATATCTTTGATGTATAGAACCTTAATGTGCCATTCACATTGTTTTCTAAAACATATATGCTTCCCGTAGGTATAAGCATTAGTTGATTGATGAAATGGTGGCATACACACTGTGAAGAGTGGTGGTGGATACGTTTTGGCCTGTTAGAACTATGACGGAGATGTCCAAAGTTATTTACTTGCACAAGGTGAATGCCTTGATAAATCATGTGAGAAGAGAAGGAGTAGAAGAGGAAGAGAAGTGGGAGAAGAGGAAGTGAAGTGGAATAGCGCCTAGGCGCCCAGTTTTTATCTTTCCGGCAGAAACTTGAGTGGCGCCTAGGCGCCCCGATACTGCCTCCCGGGCAGAAACATGGCGCCTAGGCGCCACTCGTGTGGCACCTAGGTGCCCCGATTGGTATATATATATATCATATTTTTTCCTCCTTCATTTGTACAAAAGACCTAGAGCCCGATTTTAAGAGAAGAAAAGAAAGAAAACTTGGATAGAATTTTACAAGATTGAGGTTGTTCATCTTGGGTATAAATTCAAAGTTATTTTTCTTTCTTAGGGATTAACTTGAGGCTTGTTCAAGTAATCCAAACACATTGTTCTCCATTTATCCATTGAAATCATTTCTTCCCCATTTTCTTGTTCTTCAAGTGGTTTGGAATTTTTCACATTGTCGAGCTTTGTTTGATCTTGGGCAATCTTTGGGAGGTGTTTTCCCAATAATTTGGTATCAGAGCTTCTTCCTAAATCAAGGTGATTAAGCTTCGATTTTTGGTGAGTTGCTTGAACTTTGTTGTGCACACAAGGTGTTTGTGAAAATTCCCAAGTGAACTTTGGTGGTTTATTTTCGGTAAACAAGTGGATAAATCATGTCTACTAGAGGAATGATGAAGATTGGGAAGTATGAGATAGAGAAATTCAATGGGAAGAATGATTTTTCATATTGGAGAATGCAAATGAAAAATTTGTTGATTTCTCAAAAGTTGCATAAGGCATTGGCGGGAAAGGAGAAGAAGCACGTTGATATGTCGGACGAGGATTGGGAAGAGCTAGATCTTGAGGCACGAGCATCTATCATTCTTTGTCTTGAAAGAGATGTTGCTTTCTTAGTTGATAGTGAGGTAACGGTGGCGGAGGTGTGGACAAAGTTGGAGGCGAACTTCATGACGAAAACTCTAACAAATCGGATCTATTTGAAGTCCAAATTGTATACTTGCAAGATGGATGAAGGTACACCAATCCGGGAGTACATCAACAAGTTTGATAGGATCATATCGGACTTGAAGGACATTGATGTGGAAGTAGATGATGAGGATCAAGCACTTGTACTACTTCTTTCATTGCCAAAGTCTTATGAGAACCTAGTACAAACATTGATGCTTGTGGGTGATAAACTTGTGATGGAGGACACTAGAACGTCACTTCTAGCGGATGATCCTCGTAAGATTGCAACTAGTGGCATGTCCACCATTGGTAACAAGGAGCAAGTTCAAGGATTGTTTGTAAGGGGTAGAAGCAATGTGCGACCAAAGGACAAGGGAGAAAAATCTAGATCGAGTTCTAGACCTCTTGCGGAAAGGTCTTGTTTCAAATGTGGCGAGTTTGGGCATTTCAAGGCGAATTGTCCTAACCAAAAGAGTTGGAAGAAGAACAATAAGAATAACAACAACGGAAAGGTGCAAGTCAAGCAAGAGGTAAGCTATGCCTCGGAAGGAGGGGAAAGCGATGAGTGCTACACCATCTCTTGTGATGAAGAAACCTCCGGTAAGTGGATTCTTGACTCTGGATGCTCTTACCATATGTGTCCAAATAGGAAGTGGTTTACTACCTATAGAAGCACTGATGGTGGAACCGTGTTGATGGATAATAACCATTCCTGTATGGTGGGGCTCAGTTCAATTAGAATCAAGATGCATGATGGAGTGGTTAGAACATTGATGGATGTTAGACATGTTCCTGATTTGCGAAAGAACCTAATCTCTGTTGGTGCCTTAGACTCCAGTGGTTGCAAGATTGTAACATGGAATGAAGTAAAGAAGGTTGTTCGTGGTTCTTTGATTATGATGAAGGGTATTCGTGAAGGCAATCTCTATGCTCTTCAGGGTACTACAGTTACAAAAGATGTAGCGCTTGGAACAAGTAGAAGTGGTGGAGACCCATGTGAGTGCACCCGGCTGTGGCATAGGAGGCTTGGGCATATGTCTGAAAAGGGGCTAGATTTGCTAGTCAAGAAAGGTTTGCTAAACAACTTGAAGAAGCCTTGCATGAATTTTTGCAAGCATTGCGTGTACGGTAAAGCACACCGAGTTCAGTTCCAGCCAAGCAAACATAAAAGTAGAGGCATTCTAGACTATATGCACACGGATGTATGGGGTCTGGCTTCTGTCACTTCGAAAGGCGGCTCCAGGTATTTTGTTACATTTGTTGATGATTATTCTAGATATGCTTGGATTTTTTTTTTAAGCATAAGAATGAGGTATTCGACACTTTCAAGAAGTGGAAAGCAATGATTGAAAACAGAACAGGAAAGAAATTGAAGACACTGCGATCTGATAACGGTACTGAGTATACAGATGGTGTTTTCATAGAGTTCTATGGTAAGGAAGGCATTGTGAGACACTGGGCAGTTAGAAATACACCGCAACAGAATGTGGTCACGGAAAGACTGAATCGCACATTTTGAGAGAAATCGATGTGTATGCGATCCTATGCTAGTTTGGGCAGAGAATGGTGGGCAGAGTCGATTGCAAATGCTTGCTACATAGTGAACCGGTCTTCACATTCAAGGTTAGATGGAGATGTACCTTACAGGGTATTGACAGGAGAACATGCAGATTATGAGAAACTCAGAACATTCGGATGCACAGTCTATTATCATGTCAACGAGGGAAAGCTTGATGCGAGGGCCAAGAAGGCTATATTCTTGGGGTATGCGGCAGGTGTTTAAGGCTATCGCCTTTGGTGTGTAGAGGATTCTAAGTTCATAATCAGCAGAGATGTTACTTTTGATGAGAACTCCATGATAGTTTCGTTGAAAGCTACATTGCCCGGTGGTGATGATGTTGAGACTAAAATGTCTCAAGTTGTTGACATAGAACCTAGAGATCAACCTGATTTTAGGCATGTTCAAGAGGAGCATCAAACAGACACTCAAGATGAGAGTGATGATGGGCTAAAACAAGAGGCGGTTCAGCAAGAGAATGTACAGGCACAACAACAACAACAGCTTGCAGATAACTTGGCTTCCTCTAGGCCACGCCTACTTACAAGTAAGTTCTAAAGTTGGGGTCAGACGAGCCTTTGAGACACTATGGGCAGACAAATTTAGTTGAATATGCACTCTCGGTGGAGGATGATGAGCCTACCACTTTCAAGGAAGCTATTTTAAACAACAATAGTGAGAGTTGGTTGGCAGCAATGGAAGAAGAGATGGAATCACTTCACAAGAACCAAACATGGAGGTTGTCCCATTGCCCATAGGTAAGAAAGCTATTGGTTGCAAGTGGTTGTACAAAAAGAAAGAGGATCCTACCAAGCTCGGTGGTACAAGATTCAAAGCGAGGTTAGTGGCTAAGGGGTTTGCACAAAGAGAGGGAGTTGACTACAATGAGATCTTTTCTCCGGTGGTCAAGCACACTTCCATTCGGGTGCTATTGAGTATTATTGCTCATCATGATCTTGAGCTGGAACAACTCGATGTCAAAACCGCCTTCTTGCACGGGGACTTGGATGAGAAGATCTATATGCATCAACTTGAGGGCTACAAGGTTGAGGATAAGGAACGTCAGGTATGTCGCTTGAGAAAATCACTATATAGATTGAAGCAATCTCCTCCGCGATTTGACTCCTTCATGCTAAAGCATGGTTTCTCCAAAAGTGAGTATGAATGTTGTGTTTATATTCGGAAACTTTGAGGAGGTAACTATATCTATCTTCTATTGTATGTGGATGACATGCTTATCGCTTCGAAAAGTAAGGTGGAGATAGATAGGTTGAAATCTCAACTTGGTAAAGAGTTTGAGATGAAGGATATGGGGCTGCTAGAAAAATACTGGGTATGGAGATTAGAAGAGAGAGGACGAACCGGCGAATGTTCTTGAGTAAGAAAGGCTACATTGAGCGGGCTATTGCTAGGTTTGGGTTGCAAGGTGCAAAGTCGGTGGTAACTCCATTGGCTCCACATTTTCGGCTCTCTGGTAAACAGTCTCCTACTACAGCGGAAGAAAAGGTACGCATGGATCGTGTACCTTATGCTAGTGCAGTTGGCAGTTTGATGTATGCCATGGTGTGTACACGCCCAGATATTTCACAGGCAGTTAGTGTGGCCAGTAGATTCATGGCGAATCCGGGGAAGGCACACTGGGAAGCTGTGAAGTGGATCCTGAGGTACTTAAAAGGTACCGTGGATACGGGTTTATGTTTTGGTGGAGATGCATGTCATATAAGTGGGTTTGTGGACTCGGATTATGCAGGTGATCTAGCTAGACAACGATCTATTACTGGATATGTGTTTTGCATACATGGTGCCCCAGTTAGTTGGCGATCGATGTTACAGGCTACAGTTGCTCTTTCTACTACAGAGGCCGAGTATATGGCCATGGCAGAGGGAGTGAAGGAAGCATTGTGGTTATGGGGTCTTCTAGATGATTTGGGGATTGAGCAGGATTGTGTGGACTTGTGGTGTGATAGCCAGAGTGCGATTCACTTGGCTAATAATCAGGTTCATCATGCTCGAAACCAAGCATATCGACGTTAGGTATCATTTTGTGCGTGATGTCATAGAGGAAGATGATATTTCACTCTCGAAGGTACACACAAATGAGAACCCAGCTGACATGTTAACCAAAGTTGTAACGGGTAGCAAGTTTCAACATTGCTTGGACTTGCTTCACATTAGTCCGTGTTGATATGCCTGAGTGGGCATGGCCCTTCGGGGCGGGGTTGAAATGAGGTGGAGAGTATATGAAGGTGGAGGTGAACTACGGAGGCTTGATCCCGAGTTTTGGGTACGTAGGCAACCATGGTTTGAATGGTGCAGCCGAGTTTTTCGGTGCTTGCTTCTTCTTCTTGTGTTCGTCCAAAATTTGAGGTCTATCAAATGATGTACGAGGTGGAGAATTGTGAGAAGAGAAGGAGTAGATGAGGAAGAGAAGTGGGAGAAGAGGAAGTAAAGTGGAATGGCGCCTAGGCGCCCAGTTTCTGTCTTCCCGGCAGAAACCTGGCGCCTAGGCGCCCCGATACTGCCTCCCGGGTAGAAACATGGCGCCTAGGCGCCACTCGTGTGGCACCTAGGCACCCCGGTTGGTATATATATATCAGATTTTTTCCTCCTTCATTTGTACAAAAGACCTAGAGCCCGATTTTAAGAGAAGAAAAGAGAGAAAACTTGGATAGAATTTTACAAGATTGAGGTTGTTCATCTTGGGTATAAATTCAAAGTTATTTTTCTTTCTTAGGGATTAACTTGAGGCTTGTTCAAGTAATCCAAACATATTGTTCTCCATTTATTCATTGAAATCATTTCTTCCCCATTTTCTTGTTCTTCAAGTGGTTTGGAATTTTTCACATTGTCAAGCTTTGTTTAATCTTGGGCAATCTTTGGGAAGTGTTTTCCCAACAAATCAAGACATTAAAAAATAGATTAATGTGGCTCTACTTTCTATATGATTTGCAATATTTGAACTAATTATGTAAGTCAACAGTTTCTGTTGATAATGCTTCTATGAGTTTTCATGTATATTTTATGGTTAACCCGGTATGCTTGAACTGTTCCAGATAAAGGATGATGAAAAATTGGATTTTCTATTGAGAATTTGACCAAAGAGTATGTCACCATCTACTAGGCTGTCCCCCAAATTTCGATCAAGGTGGCAAATATGAGGGTGTGAAAATTATATATTTTTAGTTTGCTTCTACTGCACTCGCATTGGTGTTTATGTTATGTGTCATATCAATATGCTACCGGCAATTATCTTCTATAGTTTTCTGGATAACTTCAACTTTCTTTATGCTACAGGGAGTGTCAAGTATTAAGGTTGGAGCAACAATTATAAATTCAAAGAGCTTGAGATCCTGCATTATAGTTAAATCTATAAGCGAGACCTTGTGCAAGGTAATATTAGCAAATGTCTATGGTTTCAATTAGTTCTAAAAATTATTTAATTTTATGTGGTGTAGCAATCTCCCATTTTTTATCGCTTGGACAAAAACACTTCTTTCACAGTTTTCTCTTTTAATCTAAAGGTTTCCCTCTATATTCATGGCGTTTAGAATACATTATAAGGAAAACTAAGTGAATATTTGATTAATGTATTTTTGCTTTCATCCAAGAACAACGAACCTGATAGAATGTAACCTTTTATTCTGAAAATTTCACTCTACCTAATTTGATTGGTATGTTTGGCATTCAGTTCAAATTTTGAAATCGGTACTTTATTCATTTTCTTGTAATGAATCCTCATCAAAGTGCTTTGGTATTTCTAAGATTAGAAGAATCAACTTGGTAGACCTGGCCGGATTTGAGATAAAAGCGCCTGATGATGCGACTAAAGATCACATAAAAAAGGGAAAATGCATAAAGAAGTCCTTGTCACAACTTAGGTATGTGCAATGAGTATTTGTAATGAGTCATCCAATGTTTCTTTTGATTCTGGTTATACTCAGTATTTATGCTTTTCTGATGCTGTCCTTTTCCTTCCACCTTTTGCACTTAATGATTGTTTACCAACGCATGATGCTAAAATTATCTTAAATTTAATTCTGCAGGTATTGGTTCATGGTTGCATGTGAATAACCAAATTTGGTAATATTTGCTGATATCTCTACAATTGTTGCAGGCACTTGGTAAATATCATTGCAGAAATAATGGTGTTTTTCTGGATCTATCTTTTCGACTTTACTCTTGAGCAGTGTCAACTATAGGTAGGTTCGCATTGTTTTCTTCAGGTAGCAGATCATATGTCAATGTGTCTTTCCTTTATCATCTCTCTTCTTTCTTTGTTTTTTGTTCTGTTTATATATTAATGTGTAATGGTGAAACCTTAGGGACTCTCAAATTCACATAGCAGGCAAAGCTCATGAAGAATGAGGCTATAGTTAATTTAATAGGAGAAGATGATATTAATGTTTTGAGCGGTCAGATATAGCAGCTGAAGGTGCTCTATCTTTTATGTGTTCCTCACTTGTACGTTTTGGGTAGAGATACTCATTTAGTTTAATACATTTATATGTCCTTGATTTAATGCAGGAACAACTTATAGGAGGGAAGTTCAGTTCGTGCAACTTTTTCAGAAGCAATAGTGGACATTCCGAAGGACGAAGTGCACATGAAAGCTTGAATCAATTAAGGTTGAACTTGAACCGTTCACTAATCTTACGTCAGATAGACAATAGTTCTAAAGTAGAATTATGCATGAACGAGGAAGATGTGAAAGAACTAGGACTTCAGATGGATAATTTAAATAGATCTGATAATGGAGAGTGCTCCCAATTATACTTTGCGTTAGGCAGTGAGGTAGACTTGACATGTAAACATTATTTAAGTTTTTCAGAAGAAAGTGAAAATGAAGAAATAACTTCAATAGTAACTCAAGAGAGTTACTACGTTCAGATAATACTGTGTCAATGGCTTACCTTGACAACCTTTCTAAGAAATCAATGGCCATCAATTTTTCTTCCAGGAGGAGCTTGTCAATTAATGGAAACAATTAGCCCGCAGTCCTGGAAGATCCTGTGCTATCTGAATCCAAAAAGAAGCAATTGCCAAATGAGAAGCACAGTTTTCTCGTCAAATCATCTCTCAATCAGGATGATGTGATAAAGTCTTCCAAAAATTCGAAAGTGTTACAGCAGTCACACCAACAATGTGATCATAATAATTCCTTTTTAAGGTCAAGTTTCCAGGAACCTTAGCGACTAGCTCGTAGAGGCTTACAGATAATTGACTGTCACAAGAACTCAGCTTCGACTAGATCATCCGTTTTCTTCTTTTTTAAACACTTGGCCATCAATTCATGTCCATCAACCAATAAGGAAAATGTTTTTGCTCAACCTTGTTGTTCACGAAATTATTCTTTCGATTTAAACCACCGCAAGTGTACGATTCATTAACAAGTAATAAAGTGGATAATTTGAGTCCGAATATCGTCCCACAGAGATTAATTTAGTTCAATGTTATTTATCCAGGCCTTAACCAAAACTAAATTTTAACAAGTGATTTATAACCTAATTACTCCCAACCTAAGCTAATTATGAACGCAATGAACAAAATGTAAATTGATGCTTCAATGAACTAAAATGCTATTAAATGTTGAAAATGCAATTTAATGTATTCAGTGATTGTATAGAGCACCAGGATCACGAATTCCCAAGTAATGTTTAATTTAACCTTAATTTCACAAATTGACAACACGATGAAATTTTAAAAAATCAATGCTCCTAATCTATCTAACATTCTCTCTCGAGTAATGTTAAACATACTCTCATATACCACCAGCCTATATTTCTATGACGAGTGCAAATATATAAGATTGCATGTAGTTTTGTGAACACTTAAAGATTCGTGCAGAACATAGTGATATATCTCTATCCCCTATCTGACTCTACTATGATATATACCTCGTTGAACCTATTTCCCTTCTCCCGAATGCAAGGAATAAGTCACCCAAACTCACACAATTACGGGCCCTTAATTGCGGAGGAAATTAAATGCATATAAACAATTCAAAATAATCAAACGTGTTTTAATGTCAAAAATATGAAATAAGGAATTAAGAATCATATTACAAGGTTCATTGATCTCGTAGTACCTAAAAATCTAGCCTAACATGATGGGAAGAAAAAAACAAACTAAATAATAAAGGAAAGATATCACCGCTTTAAATCTTGAATTGAATTATTACGTCTTGATGTCAATCTTCTCGTTCTTATCTTGTTCTCCTCACTAAAAATCCTTATGAATGTGTTATAAATGCATGGTGTATGGTTCGTGACGGCTCTAGCGTTGTTAAATACCTCCAAAGATTTGTTTCTATCAGAATTTCGATCAGAATAGGAAACCAGAAATTTTTCGCCGCGATTGGCCAGCGCTGTCGCTCAGGCAAAACCCAGGCAGTCATCCAGGCCAACTTTTTCTTCTCAATAATTAATTTTTGACATTGGGCAGTCGCCCACTCAAAATAACTGGGCTATCGCTCATTTATGAAAAACTCCCAAATGTTGCATTTTAGACCCTGAAGTCCATTCTTGATTTTTTCAAGTTCTTTCTCTTGCATTTTCAACACTTTGACTTTCAATTGCATCCAATTGAACCCACAACACCTTTAATCTTCATTTTGTGATCCGAATTAACTATTGAAATGTTGCAATTTAGTCCTTATACTTTGGATTTCCTTTTTTTTGTCATTTTTCGTTTCTTTTCTCTTGAATTCCACCACATTCATCAATATAGTCCTACAAAACATAATTACATTGAATTAAGCCATAATTCAAACACTTTGATCAACAATTAGTCATGTTTTGTGGCCAAATAAGTGTGTAAAAACGCACTTATCACTTACCAAAAGATGGACAATCATCTAGTATACCATCTACTTCATTTGTGCGCATGAAATGCAAGTGTGGAGGAATTGCTGCTTCTAATGAAGTTGAGGATGGCTTCAAAACATGGATGGTACCAGTTGATAGATCAAAAAATTTAAATGGATTGGCAACTCAAATAATGGTTTGTCAGAATTCGAAAATTGCTTGTGACTCAAATCTAGGTTATATCCTTATCATTAAAACTGTTAAGGCGTATTAGACATGCCACATTGGCTGGATGTACAGAGTTATTTCATTAGACATATGCTTATTTTAATTGTGTATATTGAATGACATGTTCATATCAAATATATACCTTAGTTCATGTGCACATGAAAGCTTCCATCCCTAAAAGAATGTCAGATAGGCACAACATTTAGGAATATATAATTTATAGTGAATTCAGCCATGAATTTTATTTAAGAAGTGTCTAAACACTAAACATTAATAATTGTCTAAGATTTAAATGAAAACTTATTGAACTTTCCAAATAATTTTATTAATATTTGACATGCTAACATTACCTTAGAAATAACACAACCCATGCATTGCACGGGCATAATACTAGTATTCTTCATTAATGCCGAATTGGATATTTTAAAAAACTTTAATAATCAGTACCAAAAATCCTAAAAAAATCTTAATCGACATCATAAGATGCTTATAAAGCAGAGTATTGAGTCGTTGGGTGGGCTGGTAGCCTATAAATTGTTCGGGAACAATTAGAAAGGTTGTGGAGAGAGAAAGGAAATAAGATGGATAAATTGAAGAGGTGTGTGTACAACTTTTTCTTTCTTCTCTTTAATTGGATTAGGTTATAACTGCAAATTTCTTGCAATGCGCTAATTTAAAAGTATATTGTAATAAGATTTATATAAAATTCATTTTCTATATTTCAATATGTGAAAATGATAAAGTATAATATCGAAGTCTATCACATTTTCTAAATGTGTACACGAACTTAAAGTTAACAAGATGCACAAATTTAAAGTTGACTTTTCAACTCTCGGCCCTTATGAGTGAGGGCCTTATTGCTGATTTTGAAATCACTTAAACAAGGTAGGAAAATAAGAAATTAAAAGCTGAACTGAAGACAGAATAGAAATGCCTTGATGATGTTTATTCAAGTTGTTTGTTTTGGAATATAAGTGGTGGATGTCGAATGTGGAATTCGCACAACTTATTATAGTGGATTAGAGGGAGAACAAAAACTATGATTAAATTCGTATGTCAAAATATACTAATATTGAAAGAGTCTTATGACCCATTTTTTCTGTAAAATACTTACAAAAGTTCGAGCTAGATTGAACTTGTAGCTTTATGTAGTAACCTAATTAATGTTGTGTTGTACATGGGACTGAAAATTGTGTGCCAGAATAAGGTTCTTATCATGAATCCAAGTACTTCAACTTCAAAAAAAAAAAAAAAAGATGGTATGTATCGCATCCTTGTTAAACTCAACTCTCTATGCCTGACTTTCACAAATAGAATATTTCTCGCCTGAATAGTCGAAGTTAGGAAGTAAAGTGGTATGTAAAACCTATACAGCAGCAGGACACAAAGGGATAACTTTACAAAATTTCATCATTGCTTTTCCAGGTAAAAAAATTTAGAGCATACAGCACTAAAAAATCTGTTTTTGCTCAAGTAATACTTCTCGAAATTTATTTTCATTCCCAAAAGTGAATAAGTTCATTTGCAGTTGGGTGTTAACTAACTCAATAAATAACTTCAACTAAGAACTGATTCAGTTCTTACATTGAAACTCCTTTTCAAAACTATTAATTCAATTGATCAATAGCACAATATTTTGTGTCGCCCACCCAAATTATTTACGTGGAACAACAATCCTTAAATCTTGTAAAGTTGGCCCTTTGTCAGCTACTGCACATACAACTTGACCTTTGACTATTCTAACAAGAGACATTTGATTTGTAAAAGTTAGATACTAAGAGTTGAGTTTAATAAAAATGTGATACAGTTCATCTTTTTTTATTTTTTTATTTTTTTTATTTTCAGAAATAAGTTTGTTTCTACATATCAAAACATTCTTTCACTACCTATATTAGTAATACTTCGTTTGTACTATAGCCATCAATATTAACGAATGTACCAAAACTAACATCAAATCATTGTCGTCTACATGATAATATCATTGTGATATATTTTGCGTCTCGATTTTTATCTGTCTATATATGGGTTATACACCAGTCTTCATGTTCAATTGCGTGTTCATTGTGCTAATTAGAAATAAATTTTTTAACCAATTTGCATTTCTAATTTTTCATGCAAGATGCAATATGAAGTACTTCCTCCAAAGATTATTTCGTTGTGCGAAAAACATACAATGGGTATTATTTTTACATATATTTTCACAAAATATGCATAGAAGTTCTCATGGGGACAATAATCGAATCACTCACATTGAAAGATGCATGATTGTTTGAGAAAATGTAGAAGTATTTAAGGTTTTCTATGCTCCACCAATCATGTCTCTATCCATGTGAACGACCTAATTATTGTTCTCATCAAAACTTTCATTCACACCTTTCGAATCACTACAATTGATGCAGCATCATTCCAATGCATCCTCAACCAAAGGGTATTATTTTACATTCCAATCCTTCACATTCCAAAAACAAAGAAGATCATGAGAAAGATGAAGGTGCAAAGGCACTGCAGTGGCTAAATCCGATAATGAAATTTTTTTAATTATACAAAATGTTTAAGCATTGGGGCAATAATGCAATTTAGAAGTGTTTTTTTGGTCTTGTTCCAGTTTGAAGGGCAACATGTAGCAGCAAATAGCTTTTAGGATTTGTAAATGACTTTTATAATATCACTTGCATTTTAAGTTACTCATGAAGCAGTTTATTCACCTAAACATTATCTGTGATTTGGCTCTTTAACTGTTCTACCTTTATCTTTTATTTTCAATTTGCAAGTAATGGATTCTTTTCAGTACATATCCGTGGTAGAGTTGAAGGAAAAAAGGGAATACATTTAAATCAATATCAACCGTTCGTACAAAGAATAAAAAATATACAAAGAAAATAGAGGAAATGTAATTCAATTTGAATTCACATTTACAAATTTATTTCTCCCAAATTTACAAACACTTATTTTTAAGATTAATCAACTAACATATGCAACACATGTTCACTCCACTAGTAGTCCAAACAAATGGAGAAAACTGAAAATAATTTTTCTTTTTCTAATCAATAGTCAGTTGACCTTTTTAAGTTCTCCTATAAAAATTGACTTGCTGAATATGAAAAATGACTTGGGCTATAAATTTAATTAAATAAAAATGCAGGCCATTTTAGGTGAAATTAAAATACAAATTTTCGAACTGATACTTGCACGCTTTGCTTGGATTGAGAAATTTGGTCTGGCTTTGCTACTTGGACATGGCCCTGTCCGAACAAGGGGCGCTGTGGCACAGAAAAGCAGCCAATAGCACCCTTGTTTTAAACGTGGACCTGTCCAAGAAGATTTATTGAATTCGATCAATTTCCAAAATCATTGATCAATATAATATAGTTTAATATAAATCAATTCAACTAAACAGTGCAGATTCCTTAAGGCCATAGAATTCATGAGTAAACAATTAAAAAGTAATAGTTTTTGCAATATTGTTGCGCTACACATATATAAATAAAGAGAATAATGATACTTGTACATAATAAAGTTAAATAATGATTTACATACAGATGATATGTCAAAAAGAGAGTAAAAAGTTTTCTTTTTTATTTTGTTAAATAAATTCTGATTCAATCTTATCCTACCACATCATGTGTATGTAGATTATTATGTAAATTATTGTACACATATAACACAATTGAAATAAAATATATGTGCTTGAATCACACATTGGCTGCAACCTTATCCAATATTTAAGGAAAACTGCACCATTGGTCGTTAACTTATTGCATCTACAATAATTTAGTCTTTTTTTTTTTAAAAGCAATTTAATCTCCAACAATTCACTATAGAGATGACAAAAATGAAGAGCGGGGTCAAAGAAATGTGGGGTTAGAGCGATCCTCCCCGTTTGTGCCCCAGTTCCTAATTGGGGGAAGGTAAAGGTAGGGCTGGGTAAAGAAGAATCCTCATTGCTCACTACATTTCCCAACATAAAAATTTAATTTAATTTAATTTTTATATAATTATACCAGACTAAAAAAAATATTTATACAAATAATAAAAAACATGTTTGGGAACTCTTTATAAACAAATAAAAGTTAATAAAGTCAAATTAGGTAATACTTGAGATCCTATGGAATGTGTGGATAAAAAAACTTTGACAAAAAATGTTTGTAATTTTCAGTATTGTAAAAACTTCCCAAATATATAGTGTAAATTCGTCATGGGAATCGATTTTGTAGTTCCTAAGTCGAGACAAAATATGTTGCCCTAGTAGCTCAATTAACTAGGAAATTCCTGCCATGAATTTCGGAGCGCCACGAGGATCGACCAGAGAGACTATGAATTAAATTACTTTGTCTGAATTTTTTTGACAAAATGGTTGCCATCCTTTCACATGCGTATAGGTCCCGCGTGATTAAAAAGTCCAAAAAAGAAGTGAGTCCCTTCCCATTGTGAGTGTCGCTCGGCCATTATGTCAAAAAAATTTAGGCAGCATAGCATGATTGGAGGGATTATAGCTATACAATTGGTACTTACGGACAGAATCTGCTCAAATTTGCAACTTTCGCATGGGATATTTCAAAACATGTTTGAATTTCATTAACTAGCTACTAAAGCAATAGTTTAGGGCTCAATTTTGCAATTTTTCAATATTTAACCAAACCAAACAGAACTGGAATGATGATGATGAAGATCAGAAGATCCACTAAAGATCTTCAAGCAAGTATCGATTTATCATCAACACCATTTTTTGATTACCAATTACATGTTAGCTCGCATTTACTCATTACCTTTTGGCCTACACTTGTGCTCTCTTCAATGTGTAGTAAAGTTTCAAATATCAGTTTTATGCAGCTGCAAAGTTCTGTTTCACTTGAGATACTTGGCTGTTTCATGTACACTGCCATCAATATTTCTTGATGTGAACAGTTCTGATCCAATTGAAATACAATGTCTCCTTCTCAATATGACGATTTTGAGGCACGCACATTTCAGGAGTGATAAATATTTGAGTGCATCCTGTCATCAGCTACTGATAAGGACTTCCTAAGAAATAATAACTTACAAAGTATTTCTACACCCAGTTTTCTGATGAAATAGATGAGAAAATTTTGAGATGTTCACCCAACCTTCGTAGGCTGAAAGGTAGGCTTAGATCTTCACTCAAACTATTTTTTCTACAGCCTTAAGAATCACTAATGCTATCACCTGACTACAAGAAAGCGGCACAATCATGTTCCAGTTTAGTCATTTTGCCCTCGAATCTCAAAAAATTGACTCTAGTTAATGAACATGTGCCTCTGAAACAAATGGAGATAGTCGGGATATTGCAGTACCTTGAGGTTCTCACTTTAGAAATGGTTACCTTTGAGGGAGGACAATGAGAAAAGTGAAGTTGAATTTCTACAACTTAAATTCTTAAAACTAGATGTAGTAGTGGTTGCAGAATGGAATGCTTCAAGTGATAATTTCCCAAGACTTCAATGCCTAGTATTGCTACATTGCGACCGATTGAAGATGATCCCTCTCGGTTTCGGATATATTCTAACATTACAGATGATTGAGGTATTTCCAGGCTTGTGAGGTGTCAAAGTATCTGCTAAGCAAATTCAGGAAGAACAACAGGATTATGGAAATGAAGAGCTTAAAGCCTTAATCTCTAACTATTAAACAAAGCATTAGTTTTTGATGGTATACTACAATTCTTTAAAAGTTCCCTTTTCACTTATTTGATTAGATTTTTGAGCAGTTTCATTTTTCTTGTAGGAAAATACCTTTTGTTGCACTCAGAGTCACTTCAGAAAGTAATAAGAGAGAATCTCTTCTTTTAATCTCTTTCGCATTCTATATATTGTGTGTATTACTGAAATGAAAAATCAAATAATTTCTACTGCATCTTACCTTTGTTTTGAAACTGGAGGTTTGCTCTATTTTATTAACTGTTGATGCTATTCTTCAAATTACCATCCCATCTTTTTGGACATTGATTCTTTATTATATGAGCATTTTATAATACTTGACTATTCTGAAACATGCAAGACTCTTGTAGAATGAGAAGTCCATCAAGCCCAGTGGATCCACAGCACTAGCATGAGTAACAGATCTGTTATGTGGCCCATTTTCATCAGCAGCTGCTCCTTTAAGTCCAGATATGAAGAAGACTATTTCTGATACAAAAGACTAGCTATCCACTGCAATTATAACAAATTAGTGCGATTTGTAATTTTTTCTCGTTTACTGAGTGTATGGAATTGGTTAGGCTAGAATATTCTTTTTGATAATACATAATAATACATAACAAGTTGGACATGTTTCTGCTATTCTTTTGAAATTTTTAGTTTCTAAGAGTCAATTAGGAGATATACAAACTCATGACAGTTCTGATTGCTGTGATTGCAAATTAGCAAAATTTTTTGCTTTACCTTTTCCCCGAAATATTTCTCATTGTGTTGCACCATTTGATCTTGTTACTCTGATGTGTGGAGAGCTCTTCCTATTGCTACAAAAGAAGGGTCTCGATATTATGTGTCATTTATCGATGATTATAGCCGTTATTATTGGGTTTATCTTATGAAACTGCGATCTGACTTTCATTCTATTTATCGATATTTTAGAACACTTATTAAAACTCAACATTCCAGTATAATTGTTTTAGATTTGACTTGGGTGAAGAGTACACTTCAACCGATTTCTCTGAATTCCTTACTCTTATGGCACAATTCATCAAACCTTGTCTATTAATACCCCACAATAAAATGATATTCTTGAATGAAAGTATAGGTACATTGTACAAGTTACTCATTTTCTTCTTTTGTCAGCCAAAGTTCCTAGTGAATTTTGGGAAAAAGTAGCTATTACTACTATTTATTTAATTAATAAGATTCCATATTCCCACAATTAGGTTTATCACCCTTTGAAACATTGTATGGGCATCCTCCGAATTACTCATCATTGAGAGTCTTTGGTTGTATTTGCTTATGCTGTTCACATTGTTAGTCAGTTTGTTTCAGCTCCTACTACAGTTTATTAGGCAACTGTTGTTCGTATTTTGCACTATCTTAGTACTCCATGCCCTACCCTGATATTGATTAGGCCAGTAACACCATTGATTGCAAGTCTAGTACTAGTTTTTGTATATTTTTGGGTGATTCTCTTATCTCTTGGAAAAGTAAGAAGTAAATTGTTGTTTTCCTTTCCTCTATTGAGGCTGAGTGTCGAGCTATTGCATCTACTACTATTGAAATCGTTTGGTTGTAATGGTTACTTGCAGATATGGATGTTCTTCATTCTTCCCAACCTCTATGTATTGTGATAATACAAGTGCTATTCAGATCTCTCACAACTCTGTGTTTCATGAGCGCACGAAACATATTGAGATTGATTGTCATCTGGTTCATCATTATCTATAGACTGGCATCATTTTCCTACATTTTGTTTCTTCATCGTTGCAGCTTATTGACTTATTCACTAACTCCCATCCGCTTCATTGTTTTCGTTTCCTGCATGACGAACTTTCTCTGCTTCTTACTTTTGCATTGTGCGTTTGAGGGGGATGATAATATATAATAATATATATAATATATAGTTAGCATAATAATATATATTTAGTTTCCTAATTTTGTAGGTTTCCTTGTAATATATGAACTGATTTGGTTCATTATTTACCTTAATTATGGTAGCTCAATAATATGTCTTCCTTTTAATCTCTTAATTCTTCTTCGTCTTCTTTGGTTGACTTATCAAATGAGTTTGTATTATTTTCACTTTTGTTCATTTCTCTGTGTATATAGCATTAGGTGCTCGTCTTGTACATTTATTCATTTTTCAGTGAGTTGGT
Organism: Olea europaea var. sylvestris; assembly: GCF_002742605.1. Lineage (NCBI taxonomy): Eukaryota > Viridiplantae > Streptophyta > Magnoliopsida > Lamiales > Oleaceae > Olea > Olea europaea. Next base: position 69,347 of record NW_019238587.1, on the reverse strand, counting down.
ATAATTAAGGAGATAGAGCATGTTGCAACTGCTTCCAATCAAGAGATTATTTTCCTTCCTTGATATTCTTCATCTTCAAGGGTTGACAAGTTGGATAAAAGCTGTTGTAAGATTTTTTGTGATATTTGAAGAAAATAGTTGATGATTGTTTTAAGAAATAAAAAACACAAATTTTTTAATGATATTGCTGATACCATTTGAAGGCCATACTACTAGTAAGTGGCAATCATTTTGATTTTTATCATGAGATATTAGGTTTGATTTTCAAGTTTCTAAGATTTTGTTATTACATTTAAAATTTTCCACTAATATTGTCGTTTACATATAAATTAACATTTACATTTAAAGTTTTCAACTTAATATATATTTAATTTTTCTAAGATTTGCTTCTAGCCAAAGTGGACACTTAGATAAGCCACCCTTAACAGAGATTTTCACTCATACAACTCCTTGTTCAATTCTTTCAAATTTACTGGATCCTTGTTCACATTCGAATTCCTCTAATTTGGATCCGGTATGGAATTGATGCAATAATAGAATCATGAATCAACAATAGTAGTTGAATAGGTACTTTCAGATTATTCGAGCAACCCTAGAAATGAATAAACTCAAAAATGAACTAGAATTAGTCGCACGAATGGACTGAATCCAACTTTTAAAGTGTTGAGTACCTTAATATGGTTGTCACGTAAAGCTTAAGGCTATATCCTGTGACACCATTATTTCTTCTTTGGCTGGACATTTTGTGCCATGTTTTGATTAGGGGGAGCTTCGAAATGGAATTCTTCATGGACATGGCTGAAAGTACGATCTAGTGACGGATAGAACCAAGCCTCTAAAAATTATTCCTACTTGGCGAATGAGTAAATGATACAATGTTGGGATGAATTGATCTATATAATGCTTGTATAATTTTTCTCAGTGGTACTTGTTGGGAATATTTTCTGGCAACACGTTTTTCGATTAAGTTATGCTAACTATCACTTGATTGAATTTCTTAATTTCATGAATTTTTTTGTTTTTCTTAGACTATGCATGTTGATGTAATCATATTTGGGTGGATGGAGTGTGAAAATTGCATTTAAATTTGGTAAATTAATGTGCACCTTTGTTTCAGTAATGTTCACACGCACGCACCTTCGAACGCACTAATAAGTAGATGACCCATGACAAGAGATTTTTCAAATTTTACATATTATCACGTATTCTCTTGAAATCTAAACGTGATAAAATAAAAAGAAATAGTATTTGCGATATTATAATGTTGTAGAACCTTGTGCATCAATGAAGTGGAGACCGTGAGGAATCCAAATAATTGGATTTTTCTTACTAACACAGATATGTGCAAAATCTTTTAAGACAAATTTTCTTCTTTGAAATATGGTCTTCTGCATTTTGTAGAGTTATATTTGTCACAAGTCTCATTTTCATTAATGAACTCCTCAAATTTTTTCAAGATCCTTAAAGATGTTCCAAGATAAAGTTGGAAAATAAATGTGAAAATAAATTGGTTTAATTCAGATGTTCGAGAATTTGTGAATTTCGTGTTTTTTTCCTCTCTCCTATATATTTTCATATATTGTGATTAAAAAGAAAAAAACAAAACTTGTTTTACTTGAAATAAATATTTTGGGTATCTTTGAAAAATATTGAATTACCAAAATCGGAGATGATATTTGTGGTAAGTTATTTATTGGGAAAATTACAGTCGAGGTACCAAACCTTTCGTTTATTAGCAGACTTTGCCCAAACATTTAGTTTGTGCCACCCACAGTCCAAAACCTTTCAAAAATATGCACTGGGTGTTCAAATGGATGGAAATCGTTCGTTTGACCGTTAGTTGACTAGAAAAGTCAAAATTTGACCAATTTGGACCAAATTAAAAAGGGCAAAGTGGTATTTTGCATTTTTTCTTAATATTAATAATTAAAATAATAATAATAATAATAGAAAAGTAAAAACAAAATAAATAAAAATCAAAGAAAAGAAAGGGAATACTGTTCATCTTCATCTTCACCCTACCCCACGCCACCACACCCAACCTCGATTCCATGGGCGGTTGCCACCACAATCTCCGGCCAACTTGACCCCTCAATTCATTTCTCTCTCCGGCCATTGTAGCACCAGCTGCCGGAGTCCCCTTCTCCTCAACAAACCTCCACATGTACCATGCCCCACCCCACAGGATTTGGAGGCAATGAAATCTCCAAACCAATTGGGCGTCATGATTGCTAGAGGAGATCTTGCAGTGGAATGCGGTAGGAAAAAGCTGGCAGATATACAGGAAGAAATTATTTCAATCTGCAATGCTGCCCATGTACCTGTCATTTGGGCAACACAGGTTCTAGAGTCATTTGTTAAGTCTGGAGTGCCCACTCGAGCTGAAATTACTGATGCAGCTAATGGAAGGAGGTAAATGGTAACATAAATCTTAATTTCAACTGATAAATTCTACTCTTCACCTGGTGATCTTCTGTTTGAGTTGGCGCTGAATAAAGTCAAAGAGAAAAAAAGAAGAAAAGAACGAATTTTATGATGAAGAAAAATAATTATATTCATTTGTGACTGAGAAGTTTAGGACCTCACATGTTCTAGTTTTAGTTTTGATGAGAACAAATTTTGTCAAATACGTGTGGGATTTGCAGTTAAACCTATAAGTGTGAATGCCTGCAATCAGACTGTCAATGACTTCACTGTTCAAGAAACAAAAATGATCAAGGACAATAGGAAGTTTCATTCTCTAGGCATTATACAGTTCTGCATTATAGGAAAATTATACTGCAAAAAACTGATAAAAGAATGGAGTAAAGAACTAATTTATATGCAAATCTATATCCTATTTACATTATTCTCGTTTTGCAAAATAAGTTGTGTGATGTTGAACAAAGGGAAGCATATTGCTAAAGGTATCTCTACCCTCGTCACCACATGGTACATGTGGCGGTTTGTTGAGGGAAAGGGGTCCCGGCAGCTGGTGCTATAATGGCCGGAGAGAGAAATGAATTAAGGGGTCAAGTTGGCCAGAGACTGTGGTGGCGACCGCCCATGGAATCGGGGTTGGGTGTGGTGGTTTGGAGTGGGTGGGGTAGGGCGGGGTGGGGTGAAGATGAAGATAAATAGTATTCCCTTTCTTTTCTTTGATTTTTATTTATTTTGTTTTTACTTTTCTATTGTTATTATTAATTATTTTAATTATTAATATTAAGAAAAAATGCAAAGTATCACTTTGCCCTTTTTAATTTGGTTCAAATTGGTTAAATTTTGACTTTTCTAGTCAATTAACGGTTAAACGGACGGTTTCCATCCATTTGAACCCCCGGTGCATATTTTTGAAAGGTTTGGAACTATGGGTGGCACAAACAAAAGGTTTGGACAAAGTCTGCTAATAAACGAAAGGTTTGGTACCTCAGCTACAATTTTCCCTTATTTATTTGACTAATGATTCTTGATCTTTAATTAGTGTAGGAAACTCTACATAATCCGTCACGCCTTGATAAAAAGAGGTCTCTCATACTTGGGAGGGGAGACGTTTTCTCATGCTTGATGATTTCACTCACTCGGTGGTCGAGAAAGTTAAATATGGAAGTTGATAGTTGTCCTTTAATTTTGCTAGTTATTTTGTTATTGTATTTTATGGATTGATATGATCGATGATATGTAATTCCAAAACATGTGCCTTAATAATGATTGAATGAATTCGTAGATGCAATAACATCCAGCCTTTTCATATAAATAACTTGTAAAATGTTATGATTCAAATACATTAAAATCATTTGAAATGAATTTATAAATCATCTTTAACTTAACTTGATTTTACAGATAAAATTACAACTCAACGCAATTCAAAATTTGTCAGGCAGTAATGTTCTACACATATCATATATAAAGTTCATATATTTTATAAATTCAATTCTTGTTCGATGGAATGAGCTGTGATCAACATGCAACTTGCTCAACATATAAGTAAATTTTAAGGTCATATGACAATGAATTTATTCTATTTGCTAAGTTCTTAAATCTCCTATTATGTGATATGTATCACTACTACATGTTGCAAATGTTGAAATTTTATGAAGCTTTATACTTCATAAAACTAGTAGAGATGGCAACGGGGCGGGTCGGCCATTCCCATCCCCATCCTATCGGGTATTTTTATTATCTTACCCCGTATCCATACTCGATTAAAGCGGGACAGAACAGGTTCGAGGCAGGATAGGGATGGGGCGGGGCAGGTCTCCTACCCCATTTATCGCCCCATATATTTATTTATTTTCTATTTATTTTATTTTTTTATGTCCTTAATTAGTGAGTATTATTACTTTTTTACCAATTTGTTAAAAACAACTTACATTCTCTTTAAATATATATATATATATATATATATATATTGAAATTAACTTTAAACGAGGTAGGGAGCGAGGCGGAGACTATGTTTCCCATACCCGCCCCATACCTGCTTCGGGGCAATTACCTTGTCTCGTACTCATCTCATTTACCCGGTTAGGCGGGTAATCCCCATCCCTAGAAATTAGAAACGTCAAAACTTGATAATCTAAATTCCTTTATTGCCAAAATCCTCTATGTCAAATCACCAAGAAAATTAATTAATACGGACATACCTTAATTATTTATGAATGATTCATTTTTACTAAATTTTGATTCCGTTCAAAATAAACTTGGAATCTCTTCTTGATTGGTTTCTTGCTTTCAACCTTGAATTTTGCCTCCTTAGGTTCTTTGATTCTTGTTCTTGGTTTTGCTTCTTGATCCATAATCTTGATTTTTGAATTCTTTCATCTTGTAGATTTTTTATTATAGATTGTATGTTCTTGATTGTGGGTTTTGAATCTTCCTTTTCAAAATGTCTTCTCTTTAAATTCTTTGGTCGATGGGATGACACAAAGAATGAGAAATTGCATATGAATTGGGAACCATAACCCTATATGTAGCTTCCATATGCATTTCGCCCATTATTAAATACACTTTTAAAGGAATCCGCTCTCTACATATAATTTGGCCCAAACTTTATTTATACGCCTTAAGCCTAATTATTTATTAGATCTCTTTAATTTTAGGCTTAACTTTAAAATATCATTTATACACAATTAATTACACATGCTGGCCTACATGACAAATTAATAATTTTCCAACAATCTCTCACTTGGGTCAAATACGTTATCTTATAAATGTGCATAACCTTATGAGCTCAATACTTTTGCTATCATAGTCAAAAGACATCTCAGAACAATCTCGTCCATTAATTATGTTGATATAGGATCAAAGTGTCTTCATTACAAATATCATAACTAAACCCTCAAAGGTTATATATATCAGCACAATCTGATGACATAGATCAAGTATGGATATGTAGCATGAAAATTATATGCAATGTGATTTGAACATACATATTTCCAACTAGTCCTACCTTCTGAGATCAAACCAAAACTTTAATCGGAGTGAAACTGAACCGAATACTTTACTTCTGAAATAAACCAAATATCCATGGATAGAATTATGTGTCCAAAACAGACAACATCCGAATATAAACTCCCACTAAACTACCATATCATCAAAAGATGCAATACCCATGTTAGCAGTATGATCATGAAAGACCTTGGGTGATAACCCCTTCGTAAGCAGATCCGCAATTATAGAGTTTGTTCTAATTATTCCATAGAAACCTAAACACTCTAAATTGTTTCTGTAACAACTAGGAACTTAATGTCTATAAACTTTGACATTATCAAACTCCTATTGGAATACAAGATTGCTGTTGTCACAGAATAACTAAAGTGGTCTTTCAATTCCATCCAAAATGTGCAGCCCAGTAACAAAATTTCGTAATCATATTTCATGATCAAAATCAAAAGATCCAATGATCTCAATTGGTCTGATTTTCCTAAATGTGATCATGTAATACTTAATTCTCTATAAATATCGAATAACCTAATTGACTGGTTTCAAAACATCCATTTCAGAGTCACTTAAATATCTGTCTAGCATTCAACCAATGAATATTATATCCAAATGTATGTAAACATTAGTATACATTAAACTCCCAACTGTTGAAATACAATGAATTTTCGGTATTTCCTTTTCTCTAAGTTTATCCTTGGAGCATTAAGTAAGACTAAACTTATCTCCCTTAGTAATATGGGTATTACCTAGTTTATATACATGCATCATAAATCCTTTAAAAACTTATCGATATAAGTCTTTTGTGATAATCCAAATATATCCCGAGAACGTTCCCAGTGTATTTGTATTTCTGACACAAAAGAGGCGTCGCTAAGATTTTTCATCTCAAAATTTCTTGATAGAAATCTCTTGGTTTCATCTAATAATCATTAATCATTGCAGGCAAATAGTATATTATCAACATACAATACCGAAAAAAAATATTTTCTCCCTATGAATTTTTGTGATATACACAATCATTAACTGCACTTATATCAAAACCAAACGAGATGATTAGTTGATGAATTTTCTGATACCATTGATGGGAATCCTGTTTAAGCCTATAGATAGATTTCTTTAATTTGTAAACCATCAAATGTAGCTTAATATCAAATGCCCCTAAAAGAGTCATACGTAGAAATTGAAGAGAAAGTCTCTTTATAATCAATGCCTTTCCTTTGAGTAAAGCCATTTGCAACAAGATGAGCTTTGTATCTCTCCACATCACCCTTCGATTCCCTCTTGATTTAAAATGTCCATTTACAACCAATTGGTTTCGCACCTCCAAGCAATGTGATGAGTTCCTAAACGTCATTGTCACTTATTAACATGATCTCTTTATTCATTTCATCAATTCATTCTTAAGAATTAGTCATTTACATTGCATGATGATAGTTGATTGATCATATCTTCTTTCACCAATACAATACCATCCTTATTTTCTTGGCGAAAGACTATAAAATTATTCCAATTGCCTTTTTCTTTTCTTCAATAGATTTTCTTAATGGCATTTGTTCTTGAGATTGTTAAGTTAGTTCTTCTGAAATAATCTTTTGATTGTTTATGAGAAATTTTATAATATTATCTTGATCCGATATTGCATCTTGAACAAATTCTGGAGCAAGAATTTGTCCTTGGTCTAGATCATAATCAATTGAAATAAAAGGAATATTTTTATATTCCTCATCAAATATAAAATCTCTAACGTTATCTCTTCTCGTAAACTTTACATCCTCAAAGAACTGAGCATTTCTCGTTTCAAAAATTGACTTAATAGTGGGATCTTTACAATTTGTAATCTCTTAGCATTTACTTTACTTGGAACTTTATTGTGAATTCAAGCTGTAGTTTTCAATGCTTCTTCCCATAGAAATTCTGGTAAGGTGGAATGACTAGTCATACTCGTTACAATGTATCATACTCCTCCTTACAATGTCCTTAAGTGTTCTATTTCGTCTTTCAACAACACTGCTCATGCTAAGAGAACCTGATATAGTGTACTGCTGGATGATTTCATATTCCTTTAGGAATTTAACAAAAGGCCATCAATGATATCTCCTGATCCGTCATATCTACCATAGCATTTACAACCACGATCAGATCTAACTATTTTATTCTTTTGCCAAGTTGGTTTTCAACTTCAGTGTTATAAATCCTGAACATGTCCAATGATTGAGAATTCTATGAATGAGATATAAGTAGCCATAACGAGAATAATCATCTATGAACGTAATAAATAACTATTGACAATTCTAAAAAAAATGAAGGGAATGACCCATAAATATCCGTATGAATTAGTTCTAGGACATCCGAAGTTCTCTGGCACCTAATCTCTTTATGTCTGTTTGTTTCCCCTTAATGTGATTAACATAAACAATTGAGTGTGAAAAATTAAGGGAATCAAGAATTCCTTCTGACACAAGATTTTTCATTCGCTTTTGAAAGATGTGACCTAATAATTGTTTATGTTATAATGAAGCGGAATTGTCATTAGTTAATTTATGTTTAATACCATGTGAATTTACATGCAAGGTTTCTTTATAAGAGGCAACCGTGTTAAATAGATATAGGAAATCATAACTGGATAAATGATTGGTACCCATAATATTTGAATTAAGGAAAAGACTGAACTTATTATTTCCAATTGAACAAAAGTAAACGAATTTGTTCAATGTAAAAATATAAACCAAATTTCGTCTAAAAAGACGGTGCCTCAAATGTCTCTTTCAAATTCAAATAATAACCGATCTTTAATAATAACATAAAAGTCCTTATAGCCTCAACTTTAACTGATTTGCCATCGCCTTGCATAGATGAATCTTTCAACATAAATTGGCTTTTGACAATTTAGGCAACCCCGCATAGACACTCTTATATAAGCAATGACACCAAAATTTATCCACCAAACGTGTCTTGATATTCAAACTAAATTAACCACAGAACAAACCAATGTAGAAATTGTACTTTCTTTACATGCCAAGCATGGAATTTAGTATAATCTATGTTCATATATCCCACATTTTTCACAAAAAGTAATAGCTAGATGATTTATCCTTCTCAGGTGTTTGTTATTTCTTTGAACTGAATCGGATGCAGCTTTCTTATTCTTTAATTTATCATTAGAGGTTTCCTAAGTGTTTACTTCCCCTTTTGATAGCTGTAACTAACCATAAATTAATCGAATTGTGCAGGAAGAGAAATCAAAACCATATGCACGAGCAAGTCATCAAACAATTATCTTATTGGACATGGTGCCCATGAATGTTGCTAAAATTTTACGCTTCATTATAAGACTTATGCAGTTTGAACAATCCCTCTGATTCAAGTCCTGTTTTATTAGCAGAACTCTTATCTATAAAAGTAGTGGATTTTTCAGTCCAAAACCCAAAGTCTAGATCTATGTTGCCAAGAACGATACAAACATTATCTTCTAGCCTTTAAAACTTTAGTTCAAACACATGCATTAAATTGATGTTAGCAGACATTACAGAAGTATATGGATTAACTGAAATAGAGAATCTAAACCTAAATAACATGTTTACATGGGAATCCGTATTGGACAATCAATAATTTCAAATAATGATGGGCCTCATCACAAGTGACCAAGCACAACATTGATATTTAGTCTTTGGACAAAAATATCAACTTGTAAGTGATACTTTTGGTGTAGTAATCAAATATTAACAATAAATCCGGTCAAACATCAAATCTATCTTTAAACCGACTCAATGTTTACATAATAGAAAATTTTACAATTGTCACATATTTATCACCACATGTGTGTAAATAATTCTGCGAAATGTTGACCTTCCTTTGGGCCGACATATATCCGCATGAATTACGTACACACAACCTTCATAATATTCCAAATAAATTAATTTAGACAAGAGAACTTATTTTGGTAACATGTTGCTTCAACCAACCTATTTTAGAAAATTAATAATCTGTGCTGCTTGGCGCTGTAGCACACATTGCGGTGCTTCTGTAACGTTGGAAAAATTTCTTTAAATCCAAAATTTATATATCTAAGGTTTGAAATTCACATCTGAAATTTTTTTATATTAAATCTAATTATGAATTTCAACCCTAATTTTTTTCTTTAATAATTCTGAATTTCGAAATTTATGGCTAAAATTCATATTCCAAATTAAAATATTCCAGAACTCAATATATGAATTTGAACTACAGAATTTTTCCTTTAATCCCAATGGTTTGACATGAAACCTGGCTTAGATACCACTTGTTGAAATTTTATAAAACTTTAGAACTTGAAAACCTAAATTCCTTTATTACAAAGATCCTCCATGTCAAATCACCAAGAAAATTAATTAATGAAGAACATACTTCAATTGCTTGAGAATGATTCGTTATGACTGGATCTTGAATCTTCAAAATAAACTTGGAATTCCTTCTTCACTGGTTTCTTGCTTTCAACCTTGAATTTTGGGTCATTGGATTTTTTAATTCTTGTTCTTGGCTTTGTTTCTTGATCCATAATATTGATTCTTGAATTCCTTCATCTTGATTCTTGATTGTAGATTGTATGTTCTTGACTGTGAATTTTGGATTTTCTTCTTCAATATGCTGTCTTTCTAAATTCTTGTATTGATGGGATGACAAAAAGAATGAGAAATTACATATGAATTGGAGATCATAACCTTATATATAGTTTTCATATGTATTTCGCCCAGAATGAAATACAATTCTAAAGAAATCGGGTCTCTACACAAATATTTCGACTCTCACTTTATTTACATGTCCTAAGTCCAATTACTTAATTCTTTATTAGATCACTTTAATTTTGGGAATAACTTTAAAATAGCCATTATACACAATTAAATACATATGTTGGCCCACATAGCAAACTTAATAATTTCCCAACATAGTTAAAAACTAAAAAAAGTTGAATAATAGAGGATTATTGCCCAAAAAAAAAAAAAAAAAGTCGTGGGATGATAACATAAGATAGCATCAACAAGCTCATGAAATAGAGATAACTTCTATTTTCATTACAAGGCAAACGTACAAAAGAAGTTATTTTAATGTTTCATTTTGTACTATACACAATACCTAGGACCAAGATGAAAACGTGAAAGATATTAGAAGAGATTCTCTCTTATTCCAACTGAAATGTCTCGGTAGGCTACTAGAGGTACTCTTCTGCAATAAAAAAGAAATTGTTCAAAATCCAATTAAAAGAGCAAAAAGGAAATTCTTAGAGAATTATAGTATATATCGGCAAGAACTGAATGCTCTGTTTACTAGTTAGAGATTATCACTTTAAGCATTTCATTTCCCATGCCTTTTTGTTCTTCCTGAATTTGCTTAGCAGATTCCTTGTGACACGACTCGTCCCGAATCACCTTAGTGGACTCGAAACATGACGTGCGCCGATGATAGATGCTGACTAAATATCAAGTCTATCTCCAAGGCTGACTATGAGTTATTTCAAAAAATACAATAAAATCAAATGCTTATATAAAATATAATGCGATGGGCCCAAAATATTTACTTCGTGCTTCATCAACATGAGTTATAATATTCTACATATCGTGTGGCTCTCATTCCGAAATCATTAGGCTCTTCCAACTAAAATGAATCAATTGCTTCCTGTAGGAAAAATTGTGGGAAAATATATAGCTCAGTTGATGGAGAAGTTTGAAAATAATTATACTTTTTCAGTTTTACATTTCTGTTGAAAATCGAATTCATATCATTTAATAATTCACAAGATAACATCATGTAATTATAACCAAAAGTGAAATATTCACATAAGGTCATAAAAGATCATCTCAAAATCATGATATAAACATCAACTGATAACCATGCTATAATCTCATCACATCAAACGTGCTGAAAAATTCACCAAAAATGTACTCTCTGACTGAAATATATAATCTGCCCCTCGGGCTAAGAACTTTTGCCACGGGCCTTTGGCCCCTCCGTGAACGAAAGTTGGTCTCAAAGACCTCTCATAATCAATTCTAGAACATGGTCAATGCCCCTGAATGAACTATATGTACACGATCGAAATCCCTTCATCCTCAGTCTAAGACCCCTCAGTGTAGTATAGAACACGGCCAAGGTCTCTTAGTGAACTATAAGAAATATATAATCACGGGTACTTTTCTGGTCGATCTCAAAATCATATCTCATATTCCAATTCACAATGTACCGTATACAAGCTTTGAAATCCGACATGTATAATCATAAAAGATATTTCCATATAACCATGTAATTCGAACACATAATTGCATCTAATTGCACATACTTTAACAATAAACTTAATTTATAGATACTTTAAAAATATTTATATTTTTTCACTCACAGTACTATGTTTGCAAAATCAATCCGATTGGTAAGCTGTTCTGATGTCAGTATCGTTGCCTGAAATATGATATAATTTTTAAATAATTAATTTATTATTTTAAATAATTTCAATAATTAAATAGGCGATACTTAAACTTAATCATTTCACGTTTAAGCGATTTCTAAAGTCTCTTTGATCACTAAAACTAGTTTTTCTTCCATCTTACTCAATTTCATAGTTTATTATACTTAACCCCTTCAATAAAATTGAATTTAATCTAACAATCTAATAACTATAAAATCAAACATAACTTGGCAATAAGTAACTTTTTACTTACCTTTCAAAATTGAGGAATTCAAGTCTAATAATGTAGACCACTTAATTCCTAACACGTTGGCAAAAATTTTCCATTTTTTTCTTCTTCTTCTTCCCCTTTTTTTCCTGTCTCTTTTCTCTCTTCTCTTTCTCTTTTTCTCTTTCTTTCTCTCCATTTTCGTTCTCTGCTTATCTCACTTGTGAATTATGAAAAGGGGTTTGGATTTGTATGGT
>NW_019238587.1:0-56873 GCF_002742605.1 Olea europaea var. sylvestris | reverse complement strand
ATATATATATTGTTATTTTTTTGTCTGTTTGTCTCTCTCTCTCTCTCTCTTTTTAAGTATGGCATGATATGTTTGACTCTCTTTTATATATATATACATATTTTATATTTAAGGTATTACAAAACTCACCTCATTCAAAGAATTTCGTCCTTGAAATTCAGTTGGCTAAGATTTGCACATATAAATATGTAGAGAACACATTTGATTATCACTTGCCATAATGCTTCTTCTATTGAATGATTTCTCCCACGAACTTTTAGTCCCAAAATTTAATCTTTTCTATCATATTTTTAATAACTTCCTACGAGCCAATATATAATATTTTCATCCTTTTTATTTTCTCTTTTTTTTTCTAAAACCTTAGGAAAACTCAATTATTTTTCCAATTGGACTTTCAAAATACTACTTTTCATGTTTTCCAAATCTTCACCATACGTCCTAATTTAAACTATTCTCTAATCACATTCCTTTTCTATAACAATGGTTACATATTAAGATCGAACAACAATCTTTCACCCATTTCGTCGTACATCCTTGGAATATCTCAATATTATATATAACCTCAATTATCGTCACTTGTGTCTAGTTTTTATATGTCAATTCCATGAAAAATAAATAATTATCTCAGTCTCCCTTAATTAAACAATCATAGTCGATAGCCTCTCTTTTGAACTTGTCTTCATAGTGTCTGACATTCTATCAAAAAAAGATGTAAAATGTAATTTAATTATATAACTTCTTACAACTAACCAAAGATAGACACTACAATTCCACCATGTAATTAACAATAATGTCTATATATAATTTTATAAATTTATCCTATGAAATGACTATATCTTTTAAAAAGAATCTTGTAACTTTATCAATCTATCCACAATGATTTAAATATTATTCTGTCTTCATTTCGTATATTTAGAATCCCCAAACAAAAATGTTTGAGGGTAACTACCTCCATTCCAAGTTGACAATATATCCAAAAATTCAATTATTCATGATTTTCTAAAATTCTAATTATCCCCAATAAAACAATTGAGATAGCTCAATATGATGTTCTTTTCCTTTAATTCTATATCATCCAATAATAATATATACACAATTTCCATATCCACCATTTCTAATAAAATATACCTTAAAACTCTAATGATTGATATTTCTCGCAATGTGATGACATAATCCCAATAAAACCAACTCCAAATCATGTTTTAATTATACCTCTTCAACAATCTATCATGTAACTCATAATTCATCATTTTACTTCAGAACACTTTCTAACCTTAACATAATCCATTATCATAAATCATTATCGTGAATCAATCACTCATCATCCTTAAATATAAGAGCAAATATTTCCTCAGAATTTCCTAATCGCGAAACTTTTGACATTTCTATACCCATACAAGCTTTGTTCTTTCTTTCTATAAAGAGACAATAATAACATACCCTTATTCCATAAATAGGCAGTTGATCTATCACCAATGCATAAGCCTTCTTGTATATCACATAAAAGACCTTTAATTAAGATTATAACCTAAAAATACCATTCCACAATTGGATAAAATTTACATGATGGTCATCTTAGACTTTAGGCTATCCAACATGTCATCCATATGTTCCATAACGTACAGATTTCGAGAAGAATGGAATGCCTTATTCATGTAATCTGAAAATACAATCGAAAATAACTCAAAATTTACATCACTAAAACTTCATTTGTTCACCTTAACTTCAAAATTTCAAATTCTACGGAATATAACACAATACTCCAACAAATGGCCTTTAAAAAAAAAATTTAATTAACTTAATAACCCAAATCTTTCATCACACTATTTTACTATAGGACAACCATTATATTCATTTACATGCTATTCACCATATCATGTTATGATCATGTAACCTTGGCATTTATCGTCATATTGTATGATCTAAAATATTTAATTATATCAATTTTCCTTAATGCTTCAAGATAATAACATTTATATTTATCACATGAACATTTCACACATCAATATACCACGTGTTAATTTCCCAATCTCAACAAATTTCGATTCTACCATTCTCTAATTTGTTTTTATTTTCCAAATCTTAGTAAATTCCAACCTTACCATTCTCTACTCCTTTTTATTTCTCGATTCACATAAACATACATAAATACACATATCCATTTAATTATATTTCTTAAGCAACAAATCACCCCATAATAGGTAATCATTATGAAGTTCAACCCTATTTTTCTCACATTCCTTGTAATCAAACAACTCATAAATAATCCAAATAATTGGACTTACTATTAATTTTCTCGATGCCTAAAGTACACAATAACACAATGTTATCTATCAATCAACGAATCGTCATTTTCTCTTCCACTATCTCTTATCATATAGCATAAATTTACATCATTCTAATTTCTATTATCATCCCATATAAGTGGCTACAAATCACCACAAAATTTTTTATAACACTAATGACCATTTGGCTCCAAAATAATTAAAATTCCACGCTGATTGTAAAATCTATAACTTCGAATGCCCAGCAAAATCATCAAAATCTGTTCAAATCGTACTAGATTACAGACACACATAGTTCCAACCCAACAACTTATAACATTTCCAACCATCGGATCATTACAACTACCACACTTACATGCTAGTCATTTCTAAATCCATTAAAAAAATAATTTTCTATCATTTTTGGTTCCATACATTCGAGCTAGAGAGCCAGTGATTTCTGCCACCACGACATGTAATCACACACACTAAATAATGCATGATATGCCAATGTTTGAACTATGAAGACTTTCAAAACTTTATAGACCATGCTCTGATACCACTTTGACACGACCCGTCCCGAATCACCCTAGTGGACCCGAAACGTGACGTGCGCCGATGATAGATGCTGACTAGATATCAAGTCTATCACCAACGCTGACTATGGGTTATTTCAAAAAATGCAACAAAATCAAATGCTTATATAAAATATAATGCGATGAGCCTAAAATATTTACTTCGTGCTTCATCAATATGAGTTATAATATTCAACATGTCGTGTGGCTCTTTTTTTGAAATTATTAGGCTCTTCCAGCTAAAAAGAATCAATTGCTACCTATAGGAAAAATCGTGGAAAAATATATGAGTTGATAGCTCAGTGAGTGGAGAAGTTCGAAAATAATTATACTTTTTCAGTTTTACATTTCTATCGAAAATCGAATTCATATCATTTAATAATTCACAAGATAACATCATGTAATTTTAACCAAAAGTGAAATATTTACATAAGGTCATTAAATATCATCTCAAAATCATGATATAAACATCAGCTAATAACCATGCTATAATCTCATCACATCAAATGTGCTGAAAAATCCACCAAAAATGTACCCTCTGACTGACATATATAATCTGCCTCTCGGGCTACGAACTTTTGCCACGAGCCTTTGGCTCTTCCGTGAACGAAAGTCGATCTCAAAGACCTCTCATAATCAATTCTAGAACACGGCCAAGGCCTTTCAGTAAACTATATGTACACGGTCAAAACCCCTTCATCCTCGGTCCAAGACCCCTCAATGTAGTATAGAACACAGCTAAGGCCCCTCAGTAAAGTAGAAGAAATACATAATCACGGGTACTTTTCTGGTCGATCTCAAAATCATATCTCATATTCCAATTCACAATGTACCGTATACAAGCTTTGAAATCCTGCATGTATCAGAATAACAGATATTTCCATATAACCATATAATTCGAACACATAATTGTATATAATTGTACATACTTTAACAATAAACTTAATTTATAGATACTTTAAAAATATTTATATTTTTCTACTCACAGTACTATGTTCGCAAAATCAATCCGGTTGGTAAGCTGTTCTGATGTCAGTCTCGTCACCTGAAATACGATATAATTTTTAAATAAACAATTAATTATTTTAAATAATTTCAATAATTAAATAGGCGATACCCAAACTTAATCATTTTATGTTTAAGCGATTTCTAAGGTCTCTTTGATCACTAAAACTAGTTTTTCTTTCATCTTATTGAATTTTATAGTTTATTATACTTAATCCTTTCAATAAAATTGAATTTAATCTAACAATCTAACAACTATAAAATCAAACATAACTTGGCAATACGTAACCGCGTGATACGTTTGACTCTCTTTTATATATTTACATATTTTATAATTAAGGTATTACACCTTGACAGATTTCGCGCACCTGTAGACGTCAATCTTCTGTAACATTAGAATATTGCCAAAACTAGAAGGGATCATTTTCAGATAGCTACAATATTGCAATGCTAGTACTTCAAGACTTGGGAAATTATCGCTTGAGGCATTCCATTCTTTGAGGTCTGCAGATGTGAGTTTCAAGAATTTAAGTTCAGGGAATTCACTTGAGGCGTTCCGTATCCTTTCATCAAAATAGACAAATCCTAATTTGTGAACCTCTAGGTTCAGCAATCCCGAATTATCTCCATTTGCTCCAGAGAAATATGTAAACGATTTAGTGTCAATTTTTTTAGATTTAAGGGTAGAACGATCAGTCTGGAACGTTGATAGTTCATAAAAAAATTCACTGAAATGAGGTGATTAAGAGAGTCAAAAGAATAATGGCGTTTAGTTGTCAATCTACATTTCACTTTGCGAAGATTGGTGCAACATCTCAAAATTTTCTCATTTGTTTCATCGGAAATTATAATCATAGACATACTTTGTACGTTATTACTTATCTGGAAGTTTTGCTCCTTAGTTGCTTGCCGACGAATAGATTCACTGAAGTGTCCACTGTCCCTAAAATTCACGTGTCTCAAACTCATCATAGTAAGAAGGACATCCGGTATTTCAACTATATTTGAAGTTAAATTGTCCACATAAAGAAATTCTAGTTTGTGGAAGCTTTCCATTGGTAGCGGTTCACATGAAATTGCCAAGTACCTCAAGTGAACCAGATTTTCAATTCCTATTACAATATGAACTCTACGGCTTCTGGAAATTCCAAGGCACTAAGAACATTGAAGCTGCTTGGGATTAAACTGGTCATCACACGATTATGACATCGAAGAGAGCGCATGTGTAGGCCAAAAGGCAAAGAGCACCTAGAATGGCTCTCAGAGATACGGAGACTGTGGTAATGCTGATACATGCATACTTGACTCAAGAAAAGTGGTGGATGATCATCGTCAATCATAACAACATAATCACACCATCGACATAATCATATATATATATATATATATATATATATATATATACACATATATATATATATATACATATATAAACACAGTCCCTGAAAAAGAGGTTATTTCAAGGATTTTAAGGGTGTTGTATATAT
The DNA here is from genome assembly GCF_002742605.1 of Olea europaea var. sylvestris. Classification (NCBI taxonomy): domain Eukaryota; kingdom Viridiplantae; phylum Streptophyta; class Magnoliopsida; order Lamiales; family Oleaceae; genus Olea; species Olea europaea. Next base: position 51,542 of record NW_019238587.1, on the reverse strand, counting down.
ATATATATATATATATATATATATATATATATATATATATATATATATATATATATATATATATATATATATATATATATATATATATATATATATATATATATATATATATATATATATATATATATACATATATACACATATATATATATATATATATATATATATATATAAATATTATTAGTATGCTAAAAACAAAAATGGGAGAAAATAGAACAGTAAACTTACAATTTGAGCACCTTCAAAAAGTTCTTTTCTTCACCTATTTTCAAGCATATTTCACGCAGTAGATCATGAACCTTACAAGTTTTGACTTGACTATCAAAGTTTCGTTTGGAAATAAATACCAAGCTCCTATCAATTAGTTGCATCAAATATTCTAGGGCCACATCCTCTAAGCATTTATGATCTTCCTTCTTTATAAATCCTTCGGCCTTCCAAAGAGATATCAATTCTTGTACTAGGATTTCCTCATCTTCCTCAAATGCTCCAAAGTAAAGAAAACATTATTTCAAATGGTTCGGTAAATGTTCATAGCTAAGTTCCAATATCTTCATGAATTTGTTTGGGTTGTCCGATATATGTGAACTTAAATTTCTTGCAACTTCTTGCCACAATTGTTCTTTCTTCTCCGTGTTTGCAAGAACTGCAGCTATCACAACCACTGCAAGTGGTAGGCCATTGCAACTTGTTGCAATTTTCTTCCCAATGTTTAACAATTCTTGAGGACATTTTTTATCTTCAAACACCTTCCTTTTTAATAATTCCCAACATTCAGCATCCGACAGAAAAGAAAATTCATTTATACCACTATAAGGTGAAGCTTTCGAACCAACTTCTTTATATCGAGTGGTGAATAAGATTTTGCTCCCAGCTTTATCATTTGGAAAATATCTTTTCAAATCATTCCACACATTGATATCCCATATATCATCCATCACAATGAGGTGCCGCAATTCTTTTAAGGCTTTGTAAAGTTTTTCCACCAAACTTTCTTCCTCCATATCCATAAATGTTTCTCTTTGATCACGATCCATTGAGCTCAAAATTTCAATCAACAAATTTTTCTTATTACATGTTTGAGAAACAACACACCAGGAATGCTTGTCAATAGGATCGACAAGAGAAGGATCATTATATAGTTTATTTGCTAACGCGGTCTTACCAAGTCCAGGCATACCAAAGATGGAAATAATTTGCAGCTGGTCTAGTCCTCTAACAAGTTGTTCTAAAATTTCATTAGCCACTTTCTCAAACCCTACAACAATGTTTCCAAGAGCAGGATATTTTGTAGATTGCGATGATACCTGTTCAACTGGATATTTTGCAAATTTTGATATTCCAACTGCATCAATTGTTACAACCCACATTTTGACCTAGTCAAAGTCAATAGTGGAATTTTCAAAGTCAAGTCAATTAAGGACTAAAATGAAATTAAATATTTTATTTGGGTTTATTTTGCAATTGGCAAAATATGAAGGTTAAATTGGATACGTTTTAAAGTTGGGAATTTACTTATATATTTTTGGAAGTTATAGGATTAAATGTGTTATAAAGAAAGAGTTGAAGGACTTCCTTTATAATTTTGGGTTAGTGGACCATTATATTCAACCATTGACCCATTTTTTAATCTCAAACACACACACACACACACACACACTCTAAAGAAACGGGCAGAGAGCTGGAGACCGAAAATAGGGAGAAAAAATAAGGAAAATAAGAGAAGAAAAAGAGAAAGAAGGAAGAAATGAAGAGAAGGGAAGAAGAGGAAGTGAGGTAAGGTTATTTTCTCCAAGTTTTGGGTTTAATTTATCCATTGTTCCAAGTGATTAAGGTGTGACTTATGTTAAATTTTTAGGGTTTTAACTTGTAGTAATAAAATGTCAAATTTAGATGATATATGTATGATTTGAAGCTCAAGTTTGGGGATTAATTTTGTTTCAGTTTCAGCAAGGTAGGCAATAAATTTTTTGGGACAACCCTAGAATTCGATTTCGGATTTTTGATTAATTAATTGTGGAAATGATTATATATATGGAATATTTCACTTGGGAGTTGATTTTATGGAACAAAATGTTTATTAAATGGGTGGAATTATGGTTACTAGTTTCACTAGATTGGAGAGTAAAATTAGTTTTAAAATCGGGAAGAAGGTTCTGTTGATGAATTAGTTATTAGACAAGGGATTAGAAAGTAGGATTAGCTCCAATTGATCAAAGGATTATTTGGAAAATTCATTCGAGCATCGACCAATTTTAGTTAAGTATTATAGAAGTAGATCTTAAAGTTTCTTAATTTAATAGTGGTTGATTAGTCATCTTGTTATGTATTCCAGGTGGTGACGAGGAGATTGGAAGAGCATATCGACCATCTTAGGTTCAGCTTGTATTATGTGAATGGATAAGCTTATTTTTCAAGAAATTAGTATTTATTTAATTTTTAATAACTCAGAAAATTTATTAATTCATACAGTCGATTTGACAACAGATTTTCAAAATAAAGTTGATTTATAACCGGTTGTTTTTAAAAGTTAAATTCAATTTAGTAAATCATTTTATTAGCATGTTATATAAGTATTAAATGTTTCAGCATATTTAAAGTTATTTTCTAAAAACCACCAGAAAGTACCTAAGTCATTTTACCCTCTTCTGCACTGGTGTGAATGTGTTTCCACAGTGTATGACTTCATATGGTTATTTTACTCACTCTGCGTTGGTGTGAATATGTTTCCACAGCGTGTGATAAGTATAGTGATTTTACCCGCTCTGCACTATTGTGAATGTGTTTCCATAGTGTATGACCATTTTATAGCTCTGCGAGCGTATGACGAGAATTACTGAATTTTAGAATTGAACAACCTTGCTATGTATATCAAGATTAATCGATACACGAGTTTGGTTATTCCGGGTATATTTTTGATGTGATGTTTCAGTATTACATAGATTATTAGATTTTAGAAATGCAATATACAGAATAAGGATGTTTATGATTATAGTATATTTTAGTTTTAATAGTATTATCAGATTTTAAATTATAGAATTCAGCTTATTCAGTTTAAAGAATAAATATTTTAGTTTATATGTCTGCGAAAAGAAATTTTATGCTATATGTCGGTTTTCAGAAAGATTTTATGAATGGAAAAGTATATTTTTACAAATATCCACTCACTAAGTTATAGGGCTATAAGCAAAAACTGTCAAACTGAAAAATTGAACTGAAATCGCATTTTAGAAAATGCCGATTTGGTGCCACGTGGACCCGGTCAACGAAATAGTTTTGTCCCAAACCAAACCGGTCAAAATGGTTTGGTTTAGGTTTAAGAATTTTAATTGCGGTTTAAAACCAAACCGGACCGGCGAAAAAATAAAAAAAATGAAAAAATGAATTTTTTTTGAAAATTCATCTAAATATGTAAAATTCAATAGTTTCATTTGTAGGTATTTTTGTCAATTTCTAATTTTCTAATACAGATATATTATTATTATTATTGTTATTATCATCCAATAATCCTAATATATATCCACTAATCTTAAGACTAACATAATCTATCAAAAGTCATTTTCCTCTTCAAATTTTAGATGAACTTAGCCGACATCCAACACAGTCTTGAGCCATCGACACCACACACTTCTTTTTCATATTTTTCACGTCTCTTCAAAGTTGAATAGTAGTCTATTATACCAAATCGAAGACAAAGAGATCCTAGACATTCGGTGATAATATTTGCTATGAATAAAGTTTAAGATCAATAATTTTTTTTGGAACAAACTAAGGTAAGAATCTGAAATTAAATGCGTTTCGTAACATCATACAAATGTAAACTTGTGTAATTGTTATGTTTAGATATTATAAATAATTATTTTATTATTTGTGGTTGGTTATTCTCTTTGTTTAATCAGTATCTTTTTTGTAGATATGATGATCACGAGGTCTTATTGGACATCATTATATTTTTTGGGCTTATATCTAATTTAGTAGACTTATATTGTAACGTTATTATATCGTCATTAGCCTGAAAAAGGTGAACAAAAATGAAAAAAACTATGCTTTAGTTTACTGTAATTTTTCTTTGATTTAGTTGGTATTTAAATTTATATTAGATATATTTAGCCTCTGTTTGAGCCATATTTTTCATATCATCATAACAAGAAAATTAATCGTTAGAGAGGAGGCTAGGTCCCACACATGAAACAGAAGGTCAAGAAAGGCGGTTGGACTTGTGGGATAATGGTCCAAATTTTCATTTTTTGTTCCAAAAATTTGATTCAAACAGGGGTTTCGTTTGTTTTAGATTTATTGCTAGTAAAATATAAATATATATTGAATTCAATGAATTAATGATATAAAAGTAGACGAAAAAAAATATATGGGGAAACCGGCTGTTTAAAATCGGACCAAACCATTAGGTTTAGGTTTGAGTTTTTTTCAAACCGTTCAAAATGGTTTGGTTTAGGTTTGGATTTTTCTCAAACTGATTTAAACGGTTTGGTTTGAAAATCTGTCAAAAACCGGTAAAATCGGACCGCTTACACCCCTACTGAGTTATAGGTTCACATTTTTTATCACTATTTCTCTTATCAGATAGTAGCTGAGTTGAGCACTACTGGGCCAGTTGATCTATTGAGTTGAGCCATAGATTGTCAAGCATTGTATGAATGATCTTTTCAGTTTAATAGTTCATATTTTGGGATAAACACCTCTTTTGGTCAGAAATTAGTTCCATGTGTTGGGCCTGCTATGTTTTGTGTATATATTATGCATTTTAGGTACTGTGGTTTAGAAATTGTTGTAAAAGTCGAATTGCCAGTATTGTATTTGAATCGTCGATATTTTGAGGGGACGGTTTACCCTATTTTAACCTATATGTACATGTTTGGGATATTTGATTTTATTTCCATGTGGTTTTAGTTCATTTTCAGAGAGAACTCTGCCGAAATTTTTATAAAATTATAACAGTTAAAGCATGTCAAGTTTGCTTTGGTGGTGGGTCCGACACTTTGCTGGTATCTACCATCGACGCACGACACATGTCAGATCCATTAGGGTGATTCGGGACGGGTCATGTCATCAACACTGTTCTTCATGTCTTTGATAGCCATCTTAATAAGCTGAATCTTCTCAATGAGTTGAGGGAGCCTGAGGGTGAGATACCAAACATGTGGAAATGAGTTAAATAACATATTCAACTTCATATGCTATGTCACTCATTTGTAACATAAGTTCATGTTCTGCTTCCTGCTGACCAGCCATATTGGTGACAGAAGATCCTAATGACATTAGCTCCTTATGGAGTGTTACAATTTGATCTTCAACACCAATTATCTTGTCAGGCTTGTTATTTATTGTGTCTATGAGATCATCAAGAACGGAAGCAACAATGAAGAGTGAAACCATGGCAGTCTTTGGAGTCATATCACTTGGCATCTTTGAGACTGCAATGCAGTGCTCCTTGATCTTTGCTTTCAAGAGCTCAAACTTTGTTAACAAATTGGACAGAGCAAGATCCCATTCTCCGCTCTCAGTAACCAAGAAAAAGGATGGCTCTAAGCAACTTCCTACCTCCTGGACCAGAGCTTTGATGCCCGTTATTTCTTTCTTGTTACTTCCAGCTTTACTCCTTTTTTCTTATTTCCGTCCTCTTTAGTGGTCTGCAATGTTATATCCTCAATCAAGTTGAAAAATTTATTATGCAGCAAACTTCCTACTTCATTGACCACAGCTTCAAAATCCGTCATTGCTTTTCCGGTTCCTTTCTTCATAGAAATAACCAAGAGAATAATGGTGAAAAAGAAGAAATACAAGAAACGTCCTACATCATTAACCATTGCCTCGATATCTGTCACTATATTCTTGTTGTGCTGCAAATGCATTACGGTATCCCCAAGAAAAGTCATAAGAAATCCAAGTTCGGTCTGGAGATTTTGGATGGAACCCTTTACACAAGCAATGGAACCAGCCTTAAAATATAGGATGACTTCTACCATTAGGAGGTGAAAGTTGATAAACGCTGCAACAACTAGATTAGGATTGAGATTAAGACTAATAAGGGACATGATTTGCTAGTTCGGGACTGTAAAGAAAACCTTAAGCTCTTGCCCAAATTTGATGTCCGGAATTCCCATTGGTTCAAGGTTCTCTAACATATCAATTAAATGTCCATGTTGGGATGACAACTTTAATATATGCTCGACCACAATTCTAATGAGGCAATTGTGCAAGGGCACTCTACTCTGAGACTCCTCTGATAAGTTGCCGTATAAGTAGTTGTCCAGAGAATATACAACGTAATACGATTCTTCCTCCTCTGATGACATTGACAATGGAAAATAGAAGGATAATTGAAGTGAATGTAGGCTACCCGATTTATTCGAGTTTAAAGCATTAAAATTGAGTACCTTATAGCTTTGAAGCGATGAAAATGAAGATTGTAGCTAAGAAAATCAAATAAAAGCCAGAAAAAGGAAAGGAAATGTAGACAGAAGAAAGAAGAAGACTATAGCTTTGTAGCTTGAACTCATGCCCCCACCCCCCGCGCCAAGCCACATGTAATTTCAATAAGAATACTTGAAGAAATAAAATAAGTATATTTTTTTGTTTTTTAAAATAAATAAGTATAGATTTATCTATTTTTTTTGTTTCGTTTTTATCAAGTTGGCTCGTGATTGTGATTTTGAATCTAGAAGAAGATTGGTTGTATACATTGGTTTGCTATTTTTCTTTCAAATATCATCAATAATGCGTTGAGACACACGAGAGTATGGTGACTAATTTTTCCTAAAAATATACCTCTATAAAATGCTGTCTTACGTCGCGTTGATTGCACTCACCAAATGCCCTAAGTATAAAGAATAGTCGCTAACTAATAACCTGATACATTTTTTTTTCTTTTTTCCTTTTCTATTAGAATGTAATAGCTCACATTTCATTAACTTAAATCTAACTACAAGCAACATAATCCAAGCTTTTATAATTTAATTAATATTAAATAACATTTTCAAGTTAAATATTGAAATTATGAAATAGATTTACGTTTTTGAGAGCACTTTTTGTTACAAACACGATATGTGCATAACTAAGAACAAAATAAAATAATTAAAGATTAGCAAAAATTATAGAATATTTTTCAAGGAAATATAGACCTTCCCATTGATATTTCGAGGGAGGAATAGGCCTTGAGACAAACCATATGTGAAAATAATTCATCTACATATTATTTACAGATTTTACCTCTAAAAATATAGGCTTAAAACTCATGATTCCACCAACTCCAAAACATAGTCCACTAACACATAGCCCCTGTTTGACCTCCATTACGTGGAAAAATTAATGGATGGGATAGTGTTTTTTAAAAAATGAGTGGTTAAAAAAGAATGAAAAGTTTTCGATTTACGTGTAGTATTATTTTATGAAAGATTGTGTGGTTGAAAATAGGAAAGAGAAAAATGAAATGTAATGAAATTTAATGTAATGGGGCTCAAATAATGTCAAATAATTAAAAAAAAAAATCATGGACATGAACCTTTTAACTACATGGACAAATTTAAACTAAAACATTGATACAATAAATCGTAAAAAATCAAAAGAATAATTAAATAAACTTGTAACTAACTTCCACATGAAACTGTAAAATATTTGCTTTCAAGGTCATCATTCACTAGTTTGTAAACTTCTCCAGTGTTGTGATCTATGAAGTTTTATTTTTATTTTTAGTTTTATTTTATTTTATTTTTATCGAAAGCATTGCACAAATTAACCTTCGGAAAAATTTAATCGGTGCGATTGTGGATGGGGACAGGATTAGTTGGGACGAAATCCTTTATTTTTATATTTAATTAGTGTGATTATGAAATATCCATTGGACGGCAGATTTTATATTTATTGTTACCCTATTACTACAATAAAGTCATGAGTACATGAAAATTTTAACAGAACTTGTACCGGCGCTAAAGTGGCAAGATGTGATTGGAATTTTTTTCCATCTTTAAATGATGTCATGCCATGTGTTGTTTGTAAGAATTTCTGTTATGACATTCTGTACTTGTAGCTGCTATTATTATCCTTTTAATAAAGTGACTAGTGACCAAAGTACACAAAGTCTTCTCTCAATTAATATTCACATGTTCTGGGAATCAAAATTTTCAAGTTCTTTTCCTTTTGTATAGTGGGAGACCAAGGCCTCATAGTCGACCATGAATAGGTGCCCCTTCGTATCTTTATTTCCTTTGACCAGACCTTTTATTTCTTCGGTGGAAAATTGAAATCACTATCAAGTCCTAATCATACGATTGGATTGTCTATAAGAAATTGTTTTATGCTCAAATCAATTGATTAAGTTTAAATGTCATTAAATAGAATTTATAAGTTGATCACATAATATTAAAATTATGAATCCTCTAGTCCCATATATACATTCATTTAGATGTTCACGTACGCATTGCACATTAACATTTGTAAAATGAAAATCATATCCATCCTTTTTATTTCTTCTTTGTATGCAAAATGATAAAAGCAAGCAAGATTTTGATAAAAAAAAAAGATTGTTAGGAAAACTAAGGATATGTTCTCTTCGCCGTTTTCGGGCCGTTTTCTGTTTTCGATTTTTCAACACGGTGAAAATGCGTTCTCTTTTTCGTTTTCGAAAAAAATTGTGAAGAAAACAGAAAATGATATTTTGGACATTTTCAGTACAAAACTTGAAAATATTGAAAACACGGGAAATTGTTTCAAAATGAAAAAAAAAAAAAAAAAACCGCATTTTTAACAATTTTAAAATAGGCACTACAAAAACAAAACCCAAAATGAATTCAAAATTCAAAACTAACACGAAACAGCCCTAAGTCACCATACTCTAATGTCTCTCAATCAACTGCCAGAGATCTCTGAAAGGGAGATAGAGATAGCAAACCCCCAGCCATATGCAATTTCTAAAAGGATAGTTGACGCAATAATGGAGCCCCATTAAAAAGCAAGAAAACTCATTTTCGCTCCCTCCAATGGTGGGCCCGCACTGATTGTGTGTCGGTGAAGTGGTGGGAGCAATTCCTTGGCTTCAGTTGGCTGTTCAAGGGTAATTGCATTTCCATATTTTGGCATACCGATGTTACCCTCAACTACAATAAAAAAGGAGGCTCAATTAGGGACGACGAGGGCAAGGGTAATTCTGGAAATTGGATTATGATAGTGAATAGTCCATTCAATTTTAGAGCTTGTTTGATATAGCTTTTAAGCCAATTAAAATCAATTCTTTCATAGTTATTTTACCATTCCAGTTGTCATTTTTGAATTCTTTTTTCACATGTAGGACTCACTTTATCTCTAACGGTCAAAAAATTAATTATCAAAATCCCTAGTAAATGGAATTGTTTGGATTTGAATTTTTTGACAAACGTCCATTCAATTTTCATGATGTATCAAAATCATGGCCATTAATTTTCCCGCATTAAGGGATATCAAACTAGTTAATTCTAACGTTTTTGAAAACAAGTATAGTTTTATTTTATATCAAGTTGGCTCATGATTGTGAATTTTGCATCTCTAAGAGACTGATTGTGAACATTGATTTGTTGGTTTAGGCTAAGCTTATGATTTTTATTTTATTGTGTAAATATATAGTCAAAATTGAACATGTGAAAAAAGATTTTTGAAAAAAATAAAAATAAAAATAAAAAATCCTCAAACGTAAAGAATTATGAATTAATTTTCTAATTTAGAAGTTGGTTCATGATTGTGAATTTTGCATCTAGACACATTCTCAAATCAAATCAATGTGAGGCAGCCTACATGTGACTCCCTTTCATTTCATTTTACAATTTACACCAATTTACGGTTTTTTTTTTTCCCTCATTTGTCCATTTATGATTCCATATATTTGTTTGAAATGTTAAAAGCTGCCTGCAACATTGGTTTTGATGAAAGGAAATTGCAACCAAATGAATTACGCCCTTGTTTCGTCGCACCTCGCTTCGCCTATTTATAACTTTTCACACCGTTACACAATACATTGGGAAAAGCCATTGATGGTAACCAATGAAATATCAATCGCAATTGTTTCACTCATTCATAGTTGGAAATGTGAAATGACTTATGCGCCTTTTAACATTGCACTAGTTCTATCTGTAGAATGGCATTTATGGTAATTCAATTATAATAGAATATGACTGGAGGGTTTTTTGTCAACAATTGTGGTTGATATTTAGGAGTCAACATATGCAGCTTTTCGCATGCATTGTGCAACGATCTGAAAAGCAATAAAAATGAGAAGAAAAACACAACAGACAGGGACAGGGGCTATAAGTAGCTAGCGCAACGTCCCAAACATTGGTTTTTCTAGACTGCAATTCAAACCCCCAAAAAAAATAAAAAAAATAAAATAAAATAAAAAAACCTTCACGTTTAATCCCCAACGTCCCATTCCGAATTGAAAACTTCTGTTACAATTATTTCACTTTTCGAACAGAAAAACAATTTCATCACCCCAATTGAAAAAACATGATGTAGAAAAATATAACAAATATTTTTGAGTAATATTGTGTTAGGTATATGTACTAAAAGGGCTTATATGAAAATGTTTATTTAATAAAATGTTTGGGTAGGATGAAAATCGAATCGGAACCGACAGTTCAAGTTTGTGTTTGGTTCCAGTATTTATAAGGATTCGAATGATTTCATTTACAGAATGCCCAAAATATAATGGATAGTTTCGAGTATTGAAATACCCGGACCGACCTACCCAAAGCTAGGCCTATTAGATACTGCAGCTACAAAATGAAATATATAATTTTCTCTGATGATTAAAATCTTTTATCTATATATAATTATAACTCCAGGATTCTCTATCAAATTTTGAAATGGGTAAAATAATTATACAATTAGCTTAAGAAACAAAAAAAGCATATATTATTGTGAAACTCATATATAAAGAGCAATTCTAGATTTCTATCGATGTAAAATTCGTGAAGATTTATCCTGCATATGCCTTTGTTCATAATTCAACCAATCTTAGCCAAAGATTTAATCCCTTTCTAGATAAAGTAAAGTTAGAACTGTCAAAATGGACGAGTCAATTCCAAAAAATAACTCGTGTTTGGGAAGACTTTTTGGCTAACAGATTTGGGATTGGCTTGAATGCGTAATGTTTTAAAATGATGAAAGGGCATGTATTCTCTATGGATAAAAATGCCCATCACTTAAAGGCTGGTGAATGATCGTAGATACGAATCCATTTTGTTCTCACATCATTAATGGGAGAATAATGTCAAACTTTAGACCATTAATCAGAAGGTTTCGTTATGCATTAAGCACAAGCATCATTGATACTGATTCAAGAGTATAAGACAGAAGAGGAGTCGAGATTCTTGCCTACCAGTATTTTTAGAAGTTTATTTGAGTCCAGACCGTTAAATGACATGTCTGGAGAATTAAAAGCTTTTATTCTTGCTATTTCAATTTTTATGAAAACTTATAAAGCCATTAAAACGACGTTTAAAATTTGTGATGAAAGTTTGAGTTCATAATGATCGTGAGTTGAGAATATAATTAATTACCTCATATTATAACGAGTTATTCTATCTATCAAATGTTTTATCAATTTTTATCAAAATCTATAAAATTTTATTATTATTATTTTTTTATCTAGAAAGCCCCTAAAATTCAAATACTGTCAGGGGAATTAGTTATTAATGCTAAACTACAAATTTAAGAACCGACTTACCATCTGACATCTAGTCAATTAAGGTAGAATATGGAAAAATTATCCAATCCATAAGACTATAGTTACTAGTAAGGAAAAAAAAATTGCATCTCGTCTGCTATCTTCATATCTCCACATTTTTTTTGGGGGAGCGGGGTGGAGTGGGTGATCTTCCATCGATTAATAATGACTTGATCCAAAATAATTCCTCACTTCTCATCAACCAAAACTTGTCTTAATATAGTCCAAACAAATGGAGAAAACTGAAAATATTTTTTCTATAAAAATTGATTTGCTTAATATGGAAAACGACTTGGGCTATAAATATAATTGAATAAAAATGCAGGCCATTTTAGGTGAAATTAAAATATGAATTTTTGAACTGATACTTGCACGCTTTGCTTGGATTCCACGTATGAGAAATTTGGTCAGTTTCCAATATCATTGATCAATTGAGTAATGCTACATTGTTGGTATGAATTGTCGAACCGATCTATATATTTGGGACAGACTTGACTTAATCTATATAATGCTTGTACTGTTCTTGCTGTTGAAAATTGAAATGTTTAAATAACAAGTAATAATAGACTCAATTCAAGCTTTCAGAGTTATATTTCTATAGTGATTCCTAGTTCATCATTGCAACTGAAGATCAAGTTATCTAGCGCGAGATATTTACTAGACTTCTCTAGTAACATTACTTGATTGAAATGAAGTTGTCTTGTGGCTAATACTGACAAATGGAAAGCCAATACACACATCTTTATAACTCCTCAACCAAGTAAACAAAAGAATTAAGCAAGAACCAGCATACAAAAAAAATGTTCTGCATCAACTTAAAGAAGCAATGATTATTCGAACTTCAGCTTCCTATCTACTCAAGCCTAATAATTCATAGAATAGTGTCAACAAGCTCATCAAATAAAGCCAACCTTAATTTCAAAACAAGGCAAAATACATTAGAAGTTTATTTGATGTGTCATTTTAGTATTACAGACAATACCAGAATCAAGATGAGAATGGGAAAGAGTAAAAGAAAAGGTCCCTGTTATTACCATGTGAAATGTCTCAGAAGGTCTCCTGCAAGAAATAAGAAATCTTTTAAAATCCAATTAAATAAGCAAAAAAAGGGAGTTATATTTGAGAATTGTAGTATACCAGCAAAAGCTAATGCTCCACGAGCTCGTCAGTGATTACTTCATTTTCACTTTCTTCTTGTTCTTCACTTTCCTCTTTCTCTTCACTTTCACTTTCACATTCTCCTTGTTCTTTTCTTTCACTTTTCGGGCCAGAGATTATGACTTTGAACTCTTCATTTCCAGCGTCCAATTGTTCTTCGAGAATTTGCTTAGTAGATACTTCAACAGCTTTTGTGCACCAATGTACCTCTATCATTTGTAACGCTAGAATACCTCCGAAACTGGGAGGGATTCCATTCTTCAAATTGTAGCAATTTTGCAATACCAGCCGTTGAAGTTTTGGAAAATTGTCACCTAAGGCATTCCATTCTGCAAGTTGTGCATCATAGAGTTTCAAGAATTTAAGTTGTGGGAATTCATCTTCACTCGTGTCCCACTGTTCTCCTTCAAAGGCTACCCGTTGTAATTTGAGAACCACAAGGTACTCCAGTCTCCCAATTGTCTCCATTTGTTTCGGAGACACGTGTACATTAACTAGAGTCAATTGTTTGAGATTCAAGGGCAAAATAATCAAACTGGAAGATGAAACTCCAAATCCTGATTGAAGCTTCAGTGATTCGAGCTGCTTAAGGAAGTCAAAAGAATAATTGAGTGAAGATCGAACCTTACCTTTCAATCTTCGAAGATTGTGTAAACATCTCAAAATTTTCTCATCTGTTTCATCGAAAATTCTGAGCACAGAAATACTTTGTAGATTATTACTTATTTGGAAGCATTCATCCTTAATTGCTCGCTAACGACAAGATGCACTAAAGTATGCACCATTCGTGAAATGCATATGTCTCAAACTCAGCATAGTAAGAAGGATCTCAGGTATTTCAATTTCAAAATTTGTAAATACCAAAAGATATTCTAGCTTGTGGAAGCTTTCCATTGGAGGCAGTTTACATGAAATTACCAAATACCTCAAGTGAACTAGATGTTCGATTCCTATTAAATGATGATCACTTGGGACTTTTGAAAATCTGAAGGCCCTAAGAACTTTGAAGCTGGATGTGATTATTGTGGACCGCTCATCAAGATAACCACAACGAAATAGAAAAGAACGCACGTGTAGGCTAAAAGGCAGTGAGTGAATTCGAGATTCCCCATAGTTGATATTCACACAATTGTGTTGCTCATGCATCAATACTTGACTGAAGAACATTGGCGGATCATCTTCATTACTTGCAACATGATGCAATCATCAAATATTGAAACCATTATTAATAAGATAAAACAAAAAATGACAAAAAGGAAGGAAAGAAAAAGAAGAAGAGAAACAGTGAACTTACAAGTTGACCACCTTCAAAAAGTTCATTTTTTTACATATTCTTGAGCACATTTCACGCAATAGATCATGAATCTTACAAATTTTGACTTCGCCATTAGATCTTTGTTCGTGAACAATTATCAAGCTCCTATCAATTAGTTCCATCAAATATTTTAGTGCCACATCCTCTAAGCACTTTTGCTCTTCCTTCTCTATAAATCCTTCAGCCACCCAAAGAGAAATCAAATCGTGTATTGGGATTTTTTCGTCTTCGTCATATGTTCCAAAGTAAAGAAAACATGGCTTTAAATGGTTTGGTAAATTCTTGTAGCTAAGTTCCAATATCTGCATTAACTTGTTTTCGTTGTCTGATACATGTGAACTTAAATTTCTTTCAACTTTTTGCCACAAGTGTTCTTTCTTCTCCATGTTTGAAAGAACTGCAGCTATTATAACAACTGCAAGTGGTAGGCCATGGCAATTTGTTGCGATTTGCTTCCCAATATCTAGCAATTCTTGAGGACAATTTTCATCTTTGAACACCTTCCGTTGTAATAATTCCCAACTTTCAGCCTCCGACAGCAAAGGAAGTGAATTTATAATACTATGAGGTGAAGCTTTTGAACCAACTTCTTTATTCCGAGTGGTGAATAAAATCCTGCTTCCCATTCCATCCTTTGGAAAATATCTTTCCAAATCATTCCATACATTGATATCCCATATATCGTCTATCACAATGAGGTACCGCAATCCTTTCAAACTTTTGTAAAGTTTTTCTGCTAAACTTTCTTCCGCCATATTCTCAAGTATTTCTCTCTTACTGTGACTTGTTGAGCACAAAATTTCAATCAACAATTTTTGCTTGTTATATGTTTGAGAAACAACACCCCAGGAACGCTTGTCAAAACGATAGACAACAGAGGGGTCATTGTACAATATATTTGCTAAAGTGGTCTTACCAATTCCAGGCATCCCAAAGATGGAAATTATTTGCAGCTGGTCTGGTCCTCTAACAAGTTGTCCTACAATTTCAGTCGCCACTTTCTCAAACCCCACAATAATGTTTCCAAAAACAGGATATTTTGTAGATTGCAATGATACCTGTTCAACTGGATATTTTGCAACTTCTAGGATCCCATCTACGTCAATATTGTTCTTCATTTCTTTGATAGCCATCTTAATAAGCTGAATCTTCTCAATGAGCTGGGGGAGCCTGACGGTGAGATACCAAACATGTGGAAAAGAGTTGATAACATATTCAACTTCGTATGCTATGTTGCTAGTTCGTATCATAAGTTCTTCATGTTCTGCTTCCTGCTGCACAGCTATATCGGTGACGGAACATCTCAATGACATTAGCTCCTTATGGAGCGTTACAATTTGATCTTCCACGCCAATTATCTTGTCAGAATTGTTATTCAATGTGTACATGAGATCATCGAGAACGGAATCAACAATAAAGAGTGAAGCCACAGCAGTCTTTGGAGTCATATCACTTGGCATCTTTGAGACTGCGATGCAGTGCTCCTTGACCTTTGTTTTCAAGAGATCAAATTTGGTTAACAAATTGGAAAGAGCAAGATCCAGTTCTCCACTCTCTGTACCCATGAAAAAGGACAGTAAGAAACTTCCTACCTCCTGGACCAGAGCTTTGATACCCGTTATTTCTTTCTGGGTTACTACCAACCTTTTTCCTTTTTTTTTATTTCCTTCCTCCTCTTTAGTTGTCTGCAATGTTATATCCTCAATCAAGTCGAAAAATTTATTACGCAGCAAACTTCCTACCTCATCGACCACAGCTTCAAATCCGATTCCTTTCTTCAAAGTGATAACCAATAGAATAACGGTGATAAAGAAGAAATACAAGAAACGTCCTACCTCATTAACCATAGCTTCGATATCTGTCACTCTATTCTCGGTGGGCTGCAAATGCATTGCGATGTCCCCAAGAAAAGTAATAAGAAATCCAAGTTCGGTCTGGAGATTTTGGATGGATATGGAACCTCTCGTGAAATATAGGATGACTTCTATCATTAGGAGGTGGAAGTTGATAAAGACCGAAACAACTTGGTTAGGATTGAGATTAAGACTAATATGGGACATGATTTGTTGGTTCGGGACTGTGAAGTGCACCTTAAGCTTTTGCACAAGTGACACGAATGTTTGGAAATTGTTTCTGACAGTGTCATTATATTCGAATTTTGATGTACATTCAAGGCTCCTTAACAGATCAATTACATGTCCATGTTGGGGTGACAACTTTGATATATGGCCGACCACTATTCCAATAAGGCAGTTGAGCAGCGAGGACTTTTTAATGAGGGAGTCAAGCAGCCAGGACTTTCTCCACTGAGACTCCTCGAATGAGTAGATCGGAATCGGTGCAGGAAGATCCAATTCTTTCTCTGAGGAGTAGTTCGGAGACGGTACAGAGAGATCCAATTCTTCCTCCTTTGAAGACATTGATAATGGAAAAAAGAAGGATAATGGAAATGAATGTAGCTAAAGGATTAAAATTGAGCACCTTATAGCTTTGAAGCAATGGAAATGGAGCTTGTAGCTCAGAAAATCAAATAAAGAAAAAGGAAAGGAAATAATGAACGGAAGAAGGAAGAAGCTCACAGCTCTGTAGTCAAAGAGGCCAAACGAATCTTTGGATTAATTTAATTCGTTTCTTGTAAATTGTAATCAAGCTCAAATACAAAGATGGACCACTGAATTTTCTCTCTTACAAGTCTTTTCACATGTATATACACTGAACACAATGTGGCATCATAAATCTCGATAAGAGTAGCTGTCAATTTACTAATTTATTATGCATAGTTGGTGGGGTTTACCAATGTAAAACATGTTATCTAATATCTTAATCCAAAATACAATTTAATAATTTAAGAACGCAAGTCTAAATTAAGACAACGTAAAAATGTATATTATTTACTAATTCTCTAAAATATTTTTAGAATTTGATAGACTCACAAATAATATTAGAGCTTGATAACATATTTGCATATGAAGTGTTACATATTGTAATACAAAGCACGTGATTCTTATTTTTAATTATGAATATTTTTTTATTTAACTAGTTTAATGGCAAATTTGTAAATTATTAAAAGAAATTATTTTTTGTTACCACACAATGTACAGTGTTAAGTTTAGAAAATACAGTATGTAAAGTATAATTCCACCTTAAACTATAAAGTATAGATACGACTTAAACAAAAGGTGTATTTTGTAAATTTCTCTTTGTTTTACCAACTACATATGACCAGAAAGCAATTGCTACGAATTATTCTTCGATGTACATTCTACCTATTCGGTATGAATGTGAAGCGAGGACTAATAGGTGAAGGCATTTCCGTGTCATGACATTTTGAGGGGAAAAGTTATTAAGGGGCCGTTTTTCACTCCAAAAAATTGATTTTTTGATCGTTATTTCAATATTCCAACAGTAAAGTTTGACTTCTTCTCTCACAGGTAGCCTCCACCTTTTTTCGTAATGGTTAAAAAATCAATTCTCAAAATCGCTTCCAAACAAGGCCTAATTAAGGACATGACGGACTCAGATGAGAAAGTGAACTCTTAATTTATACTCTCTCTGTCCCAATTATATAGGATTGTTTCGTTTTTTACACGTATTAAGATATCTTCTTTAATATCATTGAAAAATTAATTTTTGCCAAAATCTTTCCTAATTTACCCCTATTTAATTTTCAGTGCGTAGTAGTAAATTATTATTGAATTTAGTAAAGAATTTGAATGATTTAATTTGAATAAGAAGAAATGAGTGTTTTTCCATGATTTTAAGAAGTGGGAAATGTGGATTTGGATTATTTCAAGAAGTTTGCATATTAAGTGAGGAAAAATGAATAAAGGTATATTGTAAATGAATAAAATAAAATATTCTAAATTAGAAAACAAGCCTATATATTTGGAACAAGAGAAAGCGAAAACTCTGCCTATATAATTGAGATGTAGAGAGCATAAAATAAGCAATATATTTCAGCTATTTGCATTAAATTAAATCTTCTTGACTTGTCAGCAATACATCTTTTTTTGTAGGACGTCGAATAATTATATTAAGGCTAAATTGACCGTTTCTTCCTCTAAAATATTATCATAACTTAAGCTTACATTTGTTTATTAGTTTCTTCATCATACGATAACTGGTTTAATTTAGTCATACTGATCTCAGATTCAAACTGCTTTAAAAATACCTTAATGTAATTATTAGCTTATCGAATAAGGTGATAGATTTTGAGCATGAATGAGTGCTCACTATTTCAATTCGTATCAGCTTCCAACATATCGAGATATTGATCATATAACTAGATGTCACTCATCGGCACATCAAAGAACCACAAGTTCATGAATAGAAATCACTACCTTGTAGAGAATTTAGGTAATTCATAATACAGTAACGTGTGAGTAATTTTTACTTAGAGTCATGTTATAGAAATTAATCTACACTTGTTGATTGTGTCCAATAAATATTTGGGTGTAATAGAGTAATTACTCGTGAGCAGACTATTGTTATGGTTAAGAAAAACAACGTACTGTAATTGGTAGAGTAACAATCACTAAGACTTTATTAAAAGACATACCTGCCTCTATTCACGAGCTAAGACAAATTAATTTTCGATCTAATTCGTACTTTTCTCCGTAAGTATTTAATTCATATTATCACAAAGCCATCGGTTTATGAGAGCAATTTGTGTTACAAACACGATTTGTCCATAACGAAGAACAAAACAAAATAATTAAAGAGTAACAAAAATATCTAGTATTTCTATGAAATATAGACATTCCCATTGATATTTCGAGGGAGCAATGAACATCAAGACAAACCGTATGTGAAAATAATTCATCCACATACTATTTACAGATTTTACCTCTAAAAATATAAGCTTAAAACACACGATTTCACCGACTCCAAAACATAGTCCACTAACACATAATGTCGGATAATTAAAAAAAAAAAAATCATGGACATGACCCTTTTATCTACTTGGACAAATTTAAACTAATTAGACACAATAAATCGTAAAATCAAAAGACGAATTAATTAAATTTGTAACTAACTTTCACATGAAGCCGTAAAATATTTGCCTTTGAGGTCATCATTCACTAGTATGTAAACTTCTCCAGTGTTATGATCTATGATGTTTTTTAATTTAATCGAAAGTATTGCACAAATTAACTTTAGGAATAATTCAAAATTTAATCAGTGCGGTTGTGGATGGGGAAAGGATTAGTTTGGATGAAATCCTTTATTTTTATATTTAATCAGTGTGTGATTATGACATGCATTGGACGAGGGATTTTATATTTATTGTTACCCTATTACTACAATAAAGCCATGATTATAGGAAAAATTTAAGAGGACGTGTACTGATGCTGACGTGGCAAAATATGATTGGACATTTTTTTTTTTCGTTCTTTCCATCTTGCAATGATGCCATACTATGTGTTGTTCCTAAGAATTTTTGTCATAACATCATGTACTTGTAGCATGATTGTTATTACTATCATTTTTAATAAAGTGACGGGTGACCAAAGTACACAAACTCGTTTGGCTCCATTACTATCCTATTTTTAGTCACACAATCTTCTATAAGATAATATTACATATAGACCGAAGACTTTTTCTTCTTTCTCAACTACTCATTTAAAAAAAAAAAAACTATTCCACCCAATTTTCATTTCAAAAAATGACATTTTCTTCTTTTTCAACCACTCATTTTTAAAAAAAAAAAAATATATATATATATATATATACTATTTCATCCAATTTTCATTTCGAAAAAGGGGGCCAAACGAGAGCAAAGTCTTCTCTCAATTATTATCCGAGTCATAGTATTCATATGTTCTGGGAATTAAAAATTTCAGGTTCTTTTCCTTTTGTTTAGTGGAAGACCAAGGCCACATAGTGGACCATGAATAGGTGCCCCCTTCATCAATGCGGGATGATTTTATAATTACACTGGTTAATTATAAATAGTGTTCAATAATTTCCATTAAACTAGTCCTTTGCTCCCAAATGCATTATGGATTTCATAATCACCCAGATTAAAATATAAAAAGAATAGACTAGTGCTGAATATATAATTTCTTTCCAACTAATCCATGTCAATTAATGCATAGTTTATTCCTCAATCACACTGACTAAAGCTCTTAGAATTTTCTCCATTTCACACCTTGGAAGGCATGAAACTTCCTGTCTACTGATTGGGTTTAGTGACACAATTATTAAGCCATGCAAGTTTCTTAATTGCGTTATTTATTGATAAATTTAGTGCTTTACATATAATATATTTGGCCTAACTAATTGCTCTATAAGAGCATCTCTAATTGTTGTGTAAAATAGTTTTAAACTTTTACATTATCATTTAAACCTCCAAAGTGATAGAAAAACTTCAAATGAAGCGATACAAAGGAATGCAAATTACATTTTCCAACAGAAAATGTTAAAAAAAAAAAAAAGGAAAAAAGGAGAAAAGGTAAATTTTTATATTTTTTCCACCCAGAAGATGCAAAAAAGTGAATTTAAATCTTTCAGTTGGAGTAAAACTTGAATTTAAATCTATCAGGACGTAAATAAGGATGTAAAATCACTTTTAATTTACATCCAATTTTACATTATTATAGAATGTGCTCTAATAATATAGAGTAATACATCTCTAAAGTAATATTGCTAATAGAATAACCTCCATATAATTATATATAATTTTTGATAAAAATAAAGTCATAAACTTTTTAGGTCTCGTTTTAAGAAATTGCATCCACATAATAGTAATTCCAATATATTGCTAAATAGATATATTTATGTTACATTAAAAGCTTAAAATAAAATAAAATACTTATCTAAAGTTGTTTAAGGAATGCAAAATTTTAGTATTTTAAGACGACTTTTTTTATGTTCAACATTACATAAATATAAGTACTAGTTAAAAATAAAAAAAATAGGTCTATCTCTTTCGTCAAAAAGTTTATCTCTACCATAACTAAGTCAAGACTCAAAATATAATTTTTTGTCATGCTTAATAGCAGAAAACTCCCTATCTATTAAACGTTGTGCGAAGAACTCTCCTATAAATTAGTTATGGTTATCGTGTAGGATAACAATTTATTCTTTACATTAGAAGTCATTGTGTGGAATGATATTAGGATTAGGTTTATCATGAAAGGGTAGCCATTGCTTGTTGCTAGACCTATTAATTATTTGTTAATTATTTGCCTTATATTCTTTGTGCATTAATTTGTTGCCAATCATTTCCAAATTATTATTATTTAAGACAACGTAAAAAGTGTATATTATTTACTAATTCTCTAAAATGTTTTTAGAGTTTGATAGACTCACAAATAATATTAGAGCTTGATAAAATATTTGTATATGAAGTGCTACATGATGTAATACAAAGCATCTGATCGTTATTTTTAATTATGAATATTTTTTTTTATCTAACTATTTGCCTTGTATTCTTTGTGCATTTCTTGTCCATCTTTCAACGATTTCATGCCATATGTTATTTGTAAGAATATCTTGTAACGGGATTGCTATTATTATCTTTTTAATAAAGTGACTGGTGACCAATGTACACACAGTCTTCTCTCAATTATTGAATTAAAATGTTCAGGTTGTTTTCCTTTTATATAGTGGGAGACCAAGGCCTCATAGTGGAGTGGACCATGAAAAGGTGCCCCTTCATACCTTTATTTCCTTTAACTGAACTTGTTGACCCCAAAAAGTGTTGCCGACAGATGTCGGACCTACTCGTACACACGTGAGTGAAGGTTCTACACGCTAAAACACGTAGACGGTCAAAATCAGGGACGTGGGAGTAGGTCAACTACGCGGGACGAGAACGCTCGAAATTCGACGGGATGGTTTAATAATTCGATTGTACAATAATTACCAATCGGTGCTCATGAATGTGCATGTAAATATGTATGGACTCGTATTGTGTTGTAAGATAATATGAAAGAGAGAATAAAGTATTGTTTTTTGTATTGATTCTTGCATTAGTCCTTCAATGTTATACAAGGGAAGTATTTATAGTGTTATATGTGAAATGGCAGCCCTTAGATGAGGTAGCACGTGGCCTCATCTTCTTAATTCAAACATCCAATCCTAGGCATCATCCTTGACTTGCTAGTTTGCTTCGCATTTATTACTTGTGCAGAACCCCCATACTAGTGATAAAACTTGACA
Source organism: Olea europaea var. sylvestris (assembly GCF_002742605.1). NCBI lineage: Eukaryota > Viridiplantae > Streptophyta > Magnoliopsida > Lamiales > Oleaceae > Olea > Olea europaea. Next base: position 29,193 of record NW_019238587.1, on the reverse strand, counting down.
TATGCACTCATGATAAACGTTCCATCAATTATTCAAACAAGATCTTTATGCAGAAGATATCTTGGGAGAAGTGACCATGGAAGATGTTATTTCATGGTTCGGAGGCTCCTGCTTCAACTTCGGATTCAAGGCTTCTGCCACTCACGTAGTACTTCCGCTTTAGGGTTTCGGCCGTCTTCATGGGCCTTGGCATATGAGGCTCGGCTAGTTTATAGGCTTCGGCATATGGGCTTTGGCGTGAAGGCTTTGGCCATTCAACCCACTTCAACTGGAATGCCACGTGGTTCAGATTGAGTGGACCATAGGCCCACTTAGGCTGATCAAGTGTGACAACACATAACAATAGTCCCCCAAGTCCATGTATAGTCATTTATGCAGTGCGTGGACTTTAATGAAGTAAAGCCAGTGGGTTGTGTGGAAGTTAAAAGAATTATTTGAACTTCAAATAGAACCTTTTATTTCTTCAGTGGAAAATTGAAATCACTATCAAGTCCTAATCATATGATTTGATTGTCTATAAGAAATTGTTCTATGCTCAAATCAATTGATTAAGTTTAAATGTCATTATATGGAACTTATAAGTTGATCACACAATATTAAAATTATGAATCCTCTTGTAGTTTTTAAACTTTACAGAGAGATCCAATTCTTCCTCCTTTGAGGATAATGAAAGTGAATGTAGTCTGTGTTTAAAGCATTAAGATTGAGCACCTTATAGATTTGAAGCCATGGAAATGGAGCTTTGTACTGTTAAAAATTTTCAAATCTCATTAAAGTTGTTCACATGCACATTCATGATGTATCAAAATCATGACCATTAGTTTTCACACATTAAAGGATATCAAACTAGTTAATTCTAACGTTTTTGAAAACAAATAAGTATAGTTTTATTTTATATCAAGTTGATTCATGATTGTGAATTTTGCGTCTATATGAGATTGATTGTGGACATTTGTTTGTTGGTTGAGACTAAGCTTATGTTTGATGATTATTATTTGGGAAAAATATTATTATAAATAATAAATTTTGGAGAATGAGTGATTAAAAAGTAGACAAAATTTTGAGTTTATGTACAAAATATTTTATTGTGCAAATGTATAACCAAAATTGAGTACGTGAAAAAAGAGTTAAAAAAAAAAAAAACCTCATCAAACAAGGGCTAAAAAGTGTAAAGAATTATGAATTAATTTTCTAATATAAAAGTTGGCTCACAATTGTGAATTTTGTATCTAGAAGAAGATTGAATGTAATGTATACATTGGTTTCTTGACTAGAGTATAACGGCTAATTAGTCTTGTCTGAGCCCCATTCTTTCGAAAAATGCATTTTTAATTAGTGTTTAAATATCATTTTAACTATACATTTTTCAATAAAATAACATTACACGTAAATTCAAAACTTTTTTCTTATTTGATTTCATAATCACCCCGATTAATTATAATTATCTCTATTGTAGACAAAGCTACTGTACTCTATAAAGTAGCTTTTTAGCTGATAGCACAACCTTCAAGTGTAAACATATACTTTGTTTGAATCCCCTGTTTACTCTGAATATACATACTCAAATACTCCATCTGAATTTCTTCAAAATTGCAAACAAGTATTAGTAGAACATCTCAAGTATCTGAATATTCACTATACTGATTTTCAATGTTCCCTACCAGGATTTGTTATGTATCTACTAAATGCACTGATTGGATATTTCAAATCCGATCTTGTATAAATTATAACATACATAAGCAAACCAATTGTAGTGTAATAATGAATCCAAGACATATAATCAATGTCCTCATCTGACTAAGGAGTCAAGCTAGATATTAATTTAAAGTGGGTAGGAAAGGGAGTACTGACTTCCTTTGTATTTAGCATATTGAACTTGTGAAGCGCCTTTTTAATGTACCTCTTCTTACTCAAGTAAAATCTTCAAGCACCCTATCCCTCAAGATTTCTGTATCAAGAATTTTCCTTATTGCTCCTAAACTTTTCATCTCAAACTTCTCACAAAATTGAGCTTTCACTTTTTTGACCTCTGCTTTATCATTGGTTGCGATTAGCATATCATCAATATATAATAACAAATACGTAATTGATCCACCGTTTCCTTTTCTAAAGTACACAAAACTATTGTAACTACTTGTAGTGAAATTCTGAGTAGTCATGAATAAGTCAAACTTTTTATACCATTGGTCCAGTGCTTCAGTCTATACAAGGACTTATTCAACAAGCACACATTTTTTCCTTTTCAAAAACTATAAAAACCTCTAGTTGTTGCATATAAATGCCCTCCTCAAGTTTTCAATATAAGAATGCTATCTTGATATGTATCTGCTCAAGCTCCAAGTTATTCTTAACCATAACCCCAAGTAAAGCTCTAATTGAGCTAAGTTTTACTACTGATAAGAAAACATCTGTGAAGTCAACACCTAGAATCCGACTGTAGCCGTTTGCTACCAGTTTGACCGTATACTTACATCTTCAATCCGTAATGTACCTTCCTTCCTTTTAAACACCTATTTTTAGTGAACAACCATTTTATCCCTGAGTAATTTCGTTGAGTCTCAAATATTATTTTTATTTAATGACTCAATTTCCTCATACATAGCGATCAACCATTTGCTAGAGTCAGTGCAGTAGATTGCCTCTAAATATGTAGCAGCCTCCTCAATGGAATCAATACTGTCATCCACACTTAGTGCATAAGCTAGCAAATTTGCTTCTTCATACTTTTGTGAAAGTCTAATATGTCTGCGAGGTCTATCCTTAATAATTGAATACTACATTGTTGCTAGTGGTGTAAGAAAAGTGTTACTAGCTGTTAGCTCTGAATTAGACTGTCTTGAAACTTCTGATTGTTTTTCTGAACCAATTTCCAACTCAACTTGAGTTGAATGATTTCACTCTTCAATTTTTCCTGAATCCCCATGAGTCAAACCATGAACAATAGAAAGTTCATAAAACTTCACATCTCTACTAACCACAACCTTTCTATCTCAGAACAACATAATTTATTTCCCTTTACACCTAATTTATCCTCAAGAAAGATGCGATTTCTAGACATAGGCTCTAACTTCCCATTATCCACGTGAGTATAGGCAGGACACCCAAATATTTTCCAATCAGAATAACAAGATGGTTTACCAGTCTATACCTCTCTTGGTTTCTTCTTATTATTATTCTTTTTCAATAGCAATTGAAGTTGAGCGATTAATTAGAAAATAAATTGTAGTAATAGTTTTGGCCCAAAAAGTCTTAGTTAACCTAGATTTTGAAAGCATACAACAAACATTTTCCATGCTACACTATTGTGTTGAGAAGTTCCAGGCACATTCAAATGTCTAAAGATACCTTCACCCATACAGAGACTATTGAATTAATCTAAACAAAACTCCAATCTCATTATTTGTGTGTAGACGTATCACCTGCTTTTTGTCTGCTTTTTTATAATTTTTTTCCACTCCTTGAAAGTTTCAAACACATCACTCTTTTATTTCAAGAATAGTACCCAAGCTTTGCTGAAGAAATCATTAATCAATGTGAACAAGTAATAAGCACCTTCTTTAAAAGACACCCTAGCCGGTCCCTAAGGATTTGAATAAATATATTCAAGTGTTTCCTTCGTATTGTGTCTTTCTTTAGAAAATTTGACCCTTTTATGTTTCCCAATGCTCACAAAACTTCTTCTTATTAGTCTTCTACTCATTAATAAGTCCCCTCCTATTTAACTCTACCATATCATTCTCACTCATATGTCTAAACCGTAAATGCTAAAACTTTGTAACTTCCTCATCTATTAAAGAAGAAGTAAAAACTGTTGATTCCCTATAACTCTAGAGCCCTGCAAAATGTGCAACTGCGAAGAGCTTTGATGTATCTTCATGACAACAAGAGCACTCGGGCTCATCTTCATAACTCCATCTTTACCAACGTATCTATAATCCTTTAAGTCAAGTGTAATCAAAGATATGAGATTCCACTTTAGTTCTTCTACGGGCATTGTAGGGACCACTTTCAGTAAATAATGCCTCCAAAATCTTTTTCTTCATCTCAAAGTCCTTTTCCAAGCCAAACTCCTAATCCTTGATAAAATTTTATCTTTATCGATTTGGACTATCAAATCAAATCTCCTTAGACTTCCTTTATCCAATTAAAGGTCTCGAATAGGCGGCAATCCACTTGGTGCATCCTCCAGAAATACATCCTCGAATTCCTGCAATAAAGACTTAGTCAAACTAGGGAGGGGTGGATTAGTTTCCTCAAAATTTAGGAGTGATTCCTTATAAACGAACAAGATCATCTCTTTTCTCTCAACTACCGCCCTCCTCAAATCACTCTCTTTTGCAAAGAAATTCGCTTGTGTTTTCTCTCTTCTCTTGGAATACTCCCCTTCTTTTCTTTCTTGTGCTTGCTCTCTCCTTTTCTCTCTAGTGGCTTTCTCAACATTTTCTCTCTTCTTCTCTAACTACTTTCTCTCTTTTTTTCCAACATTTTCAAACCACTTTCTCTCTTTTTTTCCAACTCTTTGACTCTCTTCTCTTCCTCACTTCTCAATTTTAATTGGTCCTCATAGACTTGCGCTGGTGTTAATGGCACAAGAGTAATGGTCCTTCCATCCTTAATGAAACTATATCGATTTTTATACCCATCATGCATAGCTTTCCTATCGTATTGCCATGGTCGCCCCAATAAAATATGTCCCGCTGGCATTGGCACCACATCACATATTAACTCGTCCTTATAACTCCTAATTGACAAATTAATTAGCACCCTTCGATTCACCCACACCTCGCCACTCTCATTCAACCATTGCAATTTATAAGGTCTCGGCTGTCTCAATAATGTTAAACCTAATTTTTCTACAAGAGATATGATAGCTACATTAGTGCAACTACCACCATCAATTATAACACTACATACCGTATTGTTGACGTGGCATCGAGTGTGGAAAATGTTCTCCCGTTGCAATGCCAAGTCATCCGCTTTGACGTGAATAGTGAGAGCTCGCCTTGTGTCCCTTCAACTTTTTCTTCTTCACTAATATCCTCCAACGCCGGCATGTCATCAAACTCGCCATCACTATCGCTCACAATCTCTCCATTATCCCGCAACACCATCGCCTATTTGTTTGGGCATTGAGAAGCAATATGCCTTGTTCCAAACACCTAAAACATTTGATGTCCCAATTGTGCGACTGTTGTGCCTCTGGTTTTGATATTGGTTTGCTAGCATTTTCATCCTTGCCCTTTTGCCAATCATTTTTACCTCTAGATGCAGCCCCATTTTTGTTGTTGTCATCCCACTTCGATTTTCATGTTGGATTAGGAGTCGAAGTACCTAACAGTTGCCTAGACGTCCCCTTCCTCTTCAATTGCCTTTCGACCTTCATTGCTACATATAACATGTCCTTGATTTCCACATAGTGTTGCAACTCTACAACATTTGCAATATCTTAATCTAACCCATTCAAGAACCGTGCCATGGTAGCTTCCCGATCTTCTTCCACATCAGCCCGAATCATAAGAATTTCCATCTCCTTGTGATAATCCTCTACGCTTTTCGATCCTTGGTACAAACCTTGCAATTTTTGATGGATTTCCCTATAATAGTGACTCGGAACAAACCTCCTTCTCATCAATACCTTCAATTCATCCCAAGTGCTAATTGGTCTTTCCCGATCCCCATGCCGTGATGTAAGTACTTCATCTCACCAAGATATCGCGTAATCCACAAATTCAAGTACTGCCAATTTTACTTTTTTCTCCTCCGAATAATTATAGCACTCAAATATCATCTCGACCTTTCTTTCCCACTCTAAATATGCTTCCGGATTGCTTCTTCCCTTAAATTGCAGAATAGTGATTTTAATACTCCCCAAATTTCCATCTACTTCATCTCCTAAGTTATTTCTACCCCATCTTTCCATCCTATCGTCCCTATGCCTCGCTCGACCCATATCAAAGTCATTTTCATCAAAATCATCCTCATCACTACGATGCTCATCTCGCCTTCCTCTCCTAGATTCACGCCTACCCGGCCCCCTAGCATTAGACATCTCCACTTGTCCCCGGCTAAGATTAGCGATTGTAGTACCTATTTGCGCCATCCATTCCCCTATCCACCTTCTCCCTAACATCACCAAGTACCATTTCAAACCTCTTTATCATGTCCTCCGATGCATTGTTGTCATTACCGTTTCGGCTTTAATTAGAACCTTTTCTTTTCGACATCATATCACACAATTCTTTTTATGCCTCACAAAGATTTCACTTGAAAAACGCTCACTATGACATTTTTCCTCTATTAAACTCACCATTCAGCCTTTTACTACTCAAAGTCTCCCTACAAGCACTTCAAAGAACTAAGTGAACTAAATCAATTGTTTTACCAGGAATTCAAACAAACCGAATACTAATCAAAGACCACGAGACTCAAAGGACTTGAATAAGTGGAATAGATGAATATTTTGACAAGAATGTGTGAATAGACTCAATAAAAGATTGAAAGAATTGAACCCAATTGAATATCCCAAAGTCAAACACAATGTAGGAATTGTTGTTGGTAGAAAAACAAAATCAAACAATAATAATATCAAATTTTTTTTATTTTGTGAACAGTACTTCGAGATTAATAGTACTTTGAATGTACAGTAACTTTTTTTTAACTCCTTGATGAAAGAAGATGATTAAACTATCAACAACTCAACGAAATGACGAAAAGAAAAACAAGAACGAAGAAGAACTAAGAAAGAACAATTAAAATTGAAGAAGAAACTAAGAAAACAAAATTAACGACTCCAACAAATAAAGAAAAGATATAACCTTCAATTAATTTGGAGACAAAGCTATGATACCAACTGATGCGAACCCCATAGCTACGAAACCCACAACGAGATTGACGAACCCAAGAAAGTCAAATTAATCCAAGAGTTTAGGATTAACCCAAAAGAAAGTCGAACCAAAAAATTCAACAAGAACGATGCTAGAAAGACCCCTTGATCACGCAATCCAAGAATTAAATCCGATTGTTTGAACGCCACAAGTTAACACTTGATAAGTTCAAAGTTGTTCAATGAAGAACGATGAAGAAAAAAATAATACGCCTCACTTTTAATTCAATATCAAAATGTCAAAAGGCTTTTAACAATTGAATGAAAACTCCTATTTATACTAAACCTAAAAATTAGGTAAAAATCGTGCAAAAGTCGACCTAGAATAATTAGGAATGGAAAAGAATCAAAATCTAACAAAATATGGAAAAATACCAAAAATAGGAAATTCACCAAAAAAAATGGCCTATGCGACCGCAAAGTGTATTTCCATGTGGTCGCATGGTTCGACTAAAAATCCCATCTTGAGTTTCGGTATACCTCCATGCGATCGCAAGCCTCATAAGCCTATACGGTCGCATAGGCTTATCATTTTCCTCCGTCTTTGGCCTTCGATATTAAATTGATCCAAGTTGATTTTGGCCTTTGACCTGAACATGCAAGTTGCTCCATTTTGAGTCCCGAACATGGTTCAATCAATGGTTTCTTGAACGAGCAATCCCATCGCTTGTTTCACTTGCTTTGCCTTTGATCGCGTCATTGGTCCGCCATCGACTATCAACGGATCTCATCTTGCACTTGCCTTCATCGGGCTCGACTCCTGAATCATATCAATATGAGGGAGAACGACGACAATGACGAATGGCTAGCGTACGTCCCACATAATGAGGTAATTATCATCTCGTCGGACGAGTCGAGTGAAGACAACGGGGGACAAAGTTTAGTTGTGGAGGACGAATGAAGTGAGACCCATCTTTCGTAGTGAATAAGTGATGTATAGTCCTATATTTTGTACTTCTTCTATTCGGTGAACACAAATTGTAAAGGTCTACATGACCATGCCCGTAGGATGGCACAGATGGTGTAATTTGGGGTCTAACTGTTGAGAATGGTAGACACAATCTGTCGGGAACGACAAATGAAGTGTCGGGCTTCAATGCAGCATTATGTAAATGGACCTGTATTTTGTAGTACGTGGAGCTAATGTTATGAAATTGTAAGGTTTGTAGAGTCGGAGGGCAAATTGTAAGGTTTCAAAGATATATTGTGTCGTACATTTTTGCGTGTGCATATTAGAAATAATATAAGGCGATAATGGGTATGCACACACCATACGTTGAGCGGATGTTAAAAAATGGGGTGCATCATGCCCTCAATTCAGTCAACTATTTAAAATATTGCAATTTATAATTTATTTGGTTGGGGTTGAAAAAATTGTTCTTACGTGGACAGTCGATGGACCTTAGGTGTTGCTTACTATCGTCAAGTATTTAGTACAACCGTAGAGTCGGAGGGTGAGTTGTACGCTTTTAAAGATGTTGTGTCCTGGATTTATGATTTTATTTGATCGTATGAATGAAATGTACAGTTCACCATGTACGTGAAGCTGATATTGAATGCAATGCGTGTTTTCATCAACTGTCGAGAATGTATGAGACATTTGCCCAGACAACAGTTTAACCGTGACTATGAAAAGCTTCTCAATTATCAGAAGTTGGCCCGTGTAAGTTCATTTCTGTATAAAGAATGGTAGATACATGCAGGAACATGGAATTATGATGTGACATATGGGTAAAACTGATAACAAAATTATAATAACTGTATTGGTTTAGTACAAACGACATCGGTAAAAAATAAACATACAACTTCGATCATTCACGGAGAAGAGCCTATCTAAACAGGCCGTGTTAGAATGGGGTTCGAACATGTCCTTCGATTATGACCGACTCTGCCACAATGGGTGTATTTCTTCAGTCGTGTGGTGGACTAGTATCTTGATCGATGACATCGTGTGGGTGATCTACCTGGAGGATGATGTACATTCAGCAGCAGAATAGGAGTACCTGTAATTTTGTTCGGGACAATCCAATCTACTTCACGCGTAACAGGATAGATTGTTTCACTGTAGGCACCCCTCCAGTATTCCGATATGTAATATGATGAGCAAAAATCATACAATGAGTTACCTCGCAAGCAGGCAGCATGACTTGCATGAATGCATTGCATACGATTTAGCTAAAACTCACGACAAGTGCACGTGTTATCGAAAAAGTCTACGATGTCCGTGTCATTAGATAGTCCAACTTATGTTAAGTTGTTTGTCAGGCCTTGAGCGCGGAGCCTTGCACCTGCTTCGAATGTTGTTCGTAACTTGCTTTCCATCCTCGATGACAACACGGCACTACATGTGGTTGCATTTGTTCGACGTTCGTAGAACCACTTCTGCAAAGTTTGCCGAATGTGTTCAACCAAGCTTGTGATCGGCAATGAACGTGCATGCCTCAACATTGAGTTCAAAGATTCTGCATTGTTGTTTGTCAATATGTTGTAACGTTGTCCAAAGAATAGTGCTCATGACCAAAATGAAAAATCAGCTCACTCCAAGTACCCATATGCTCTTTCACTAATCCTACGAATCTATCCCATAAGTCTTTCGAACTCTTCGACCCGAGAAGTTCTTGCCGCTCGTTTGAATAGAAACATTGCACTTGCGTTGTTGTATCACTGGATTAAGTTCTTCTCCAAATGCCAAATACAGTACCCATGGTGAGACAGAGGAAATACATGAGCAATGACATTAGAAATACTATTTTTCCTATCGGAAACAAAAACCAATTCATCTGAGTTGCCTATAAGTTCTTTCAAGTTCGATAGAAACCACATTCACGATCTATTTGTTTCAGCATCGACAATCCCCCATGCTAGGGGATAAATCTGTTTGTTGGCATCTTAGATGGTTGCCAGCAGAAGTGTACCTTTGTATAGACCTTTCAAGTGACTACCGTCAACACAAATAATGGGCTTCAAGTAGTGCATGTAACCATGAATGCTTGCACCAAAAGCCAAGAAGAAGTAATGAAACCTGTTACTGGAATCAACTTCAATGTGGGTTACTGTCCTCAGGTTACTCTCTCCTAGGGCGTGACAACATGATGAAATTTTTTGGAAACTATCTCCCGACGTACCGTGTATTATATGCAAAGCAGCCACCTTGCCCCTATTTGCTAACTTAGTTTAACACCAAACTCGCGTTCCATGTCACATGCAATAGTGGTAGGATTGTACGATCGGTATAGAATATCCAATTTTCCCAAAATACTCTCGGTAATTACAGAAGTAGTGGCATGTCAATGTGCATTACGATGGAAATCTATGGAACATGTGTGCATATTGTTGAATTTATGGATCATGAATATTGCAGACTGCTTCACACTCGAAGCACATAACATCTACTTGCAATTATCGTATGCACATACGACAATTCACATTTTGAGACTTGACATGCTGACCTTAAAAATGAACTTGTCCTGCAAAGCAAGTCCACGAATTTTTGAGTACAGCTCTTTCTTGCTTAAGAATATCCGTCGTTCAACAAGATCAGATATATTTACACTTGTAATCCATTGGTATGTATCCAAACTCTGGGAATGTGATGACATTCCCTCGTTAATGTTTGCAATATTAGCACCATTTGTACCATGTAACAGGTCGTCCAACATCTCATCTAATGGTGTAGCCCCAACGTATTCAATTGGACTATCGACTACATTATTGTTTGGGATACTAGGCTCATGACGGATGTCATCGTGTTGTACGTTATAGGGAACATCTGCTACTACGAACAAAGGGTCATGCAAATTTGTATCCCTCCCCATGTTAATACTCGATAAATCAGTTTCCAAAATAGTAATGTAGAAGGCAGTTTCCGTATGAACAGATTTGTACCAAATTAGGTTTTCATCTTCACGTATTTCGACCAGTGGTAAATTGAAGTTCGGGATCTCAAATTCATTTCAATTTTGGTGCACGAATTAATAACACCAAGTTTGTCATTCAACAATAACAGAAGTCCGGCTAGCGTAATACTTCTCGGTACTAAAATGGAAGGTTTTGTCCCCTGTCCACTTCCATTCGTCATCCACGTGAATGAACTTTCCTCCATGTGACACGATGAGTCTGAAATGATTGTCCATACCTGAAATATTGGGATTAGAACAATAAGAATTCTGTACAATGAATATGTCGATATGTAATAGCATGGAATTGGCACTTTCAAATATTTAAACCCATGCAAAAACATAAGGTGAAATGAAGGGCGTCAACAGTATTCAACTGTCGATTTCGACAGTTAAAATGTTCAACCCGATAGTTTCGAAATGTCCAGTTCGACAGTTCAACTGTCGGAACTGTCTAGAAACTTCAGACCTGTTTTGTTTCTTGTTCAAAACATTAATGGTTATAATGAGTTCTCAACTACAACAACTACATCATCACAGCATATGTCCAGAAATAAATGATTGAATGCATCATTAAATATGGAATGTTTTACTTAACATTTGCCCAAATATTTTTGGAATTTCTTTTTTGTATCTTCTCCCTTCAAAAATATTTCACAAATTAAGAGCATCATGATTAATAAGAGTTTCAAAACCATTCTTTACTTTGATGATCATATTGTTTTTAACATTTAAAAAAGAAAAAGCTATTAGATAAAAATATAAACAATTCGTAATAACCAACCTCTTAAAATGGTTGATGAATCTAATAGTCATGTCTTCTTGATCAAGGAATGAAGAAGAAGGATGAAGTGAGAGTTTGGTTGGAGAAGAGATTTGGTTGATGTTAAAATAGGGTTTTGTACTTCTTTTATCTTTTCTTGCTTTTTTGTAAATTCGTATTAGACAATAAAATATACATATATCCATCGATTATAATATATAAATTTAAATATCCATGATTATAATATATAAGTTTAACTAATCAAATCATAGTATTAACTGGATTGGAAAGTTAGCATTAAATGCTCATAAAAAGGGAAAATGAAGGGTAAGCTGGACATTTCTAGTTGAAAAAGTGACTTTGATAAAATTAGGTTCACATGCAAATTTTTTGTGCATTTTCAAAAAAAGTGACATTTTTGATAATTCCCCAATTTTCATTATGAAAAACTTGAACAGTTTTATAAAATGTGTAATTAAATTCCTAATTATTCTTTGGCAATCAAAGTATGGTATAGTTAACGAGTTATTTTACGCTTTACTGTTTCTAAGTTTGTTTTCTTCGTCTTTTCTCAAGAACTAGTGAAACTTAAGTTTGTGAGTACTTGATATCTCGGTCTTATGATTAGGAGGAAACAAACATGTCAACATGACTACAAGATGTCATTAAGAACACCAATTGCCTGACAATTTTAAAGCGACATCCAAGTGGAAGTTGCCATAAATCAAGAATCAAAGTATTAATACCATTTCAATATAACAATAACGATCACAATCCATTAGAAAGCATCGACCCAATAAAAGCTATAAATTAACCATATTAGAATATAGGTTCTACATCGCAAAACTATTCCATATTTCAACTGTATCATAATCTTCTAATCAGAAAAAGATCCATTTGTTTTGAGTAATGTTATCCAACTTCAGTCGGTAGTGCTTAGCACTGGTTAATGTGACAGTAGAGTAATTGTCACATTGTTCAATAAAATTATGGTGCATTTTTATTTATTGAACAATATCTCAATGATTCTACTACAACGTACATTAAGTGTGAGTGTAGCAAAATAGCATTATTCATTTATTTACCCTGATTCAGAAACCCATTTCCACTCCACAACCATACGTATTATCAAAACAAATGAAGAAAAGGAAAGAAAATTTAGTCAAAATGGGTGGATTATGTAATTTTTTATTTTATTTTTTTTTCAAAAGCATGATTGTTAATTATCATTATTACCTGAACATTTCTGTTATAATCTCAAAACATGTCCCTGTCCAATATCGTTACAACCCTTAAATGTATTTACTAAATTTTGATGGTTAGATTTAAATATTGCACCAAATAGAAACTGGGAATAATCCTATTCCGTATATAAATAATTTATATCTTTTGAAAGAAGGAACACATTTGATCAAGGTGAGGGCAAAACAGTGTAAAATAGGTCAAATGACGTAGCTGAAAATATGTATATTATCTTCTTACTTTAGATTAGATATTTCGTTTCTAAGAGGATGGTATCATCAATGATGTATTTATCAAGTCGCCTCAACTTGAAAAAGAATTCATTTCATTAAAAAAAAACTTTAAAATATGTACACGTAGTAGATCGAGATCGACTTTAACCTAAATTCAAAAAAGTTAAACATAAATTAAGGAAACACTAGGGCCCCGGATCCAGATGGTTCTATGTTGTAGTACCTTGAAATTAATTATCCTTTCACTCACGCCATGTAAAACACGTTTATAATTGAACAACTGTCGATCCGTGGTGGAATGGTTATATGTTGTAGCGCATTTGACTCCACGTCAGAAGGTTGCGTGTTCAAGTCCAAGTATTTCGCTGTCTAACTTTCACAGTTTTAGAATACATATTTTTGCAGGCAAGACGCTGTTTAATGCATTTTTACCATTGGACAATAAACGTTATACCTCATAAGAACTCTAGAATGAAAATGAAAAAGAGACATAACTCCAATTCATTCGAAATCGTTAGCCAATCTTATTTTCGATATGGGCAGTTGACAGTTGAATTCGATTTGGACGATTATTTCCTTATCCGCAGTAGTCCCAAAAAAAGGTCCAAATCCAAGTTGTTTAAGAACAGTGACGTTGAGTTTCTTGACCCTTTGACTACCAAAAATGAAGTTTTAAATTTATTGGTTTTTAAATCTTTTATTTCATTAAGATGTATGCGGATGGAGAATCCTACAATCCATCATCCCCTTCATTCCATCTCCCCTCCTTTTTTCTTTTTAGACCCGAGTTTCCCTTTGAGGAGCCATTTGTCTCCAGCTTTATCCATCTCTAGCGGTTTTTATTTGACCATTTTGGTGATTGAGCCTTTTAATCTGATATCTAATACTTTGGAGCATAACATAGAATGAGATTTACATTCGGAGAAATCATCGACGCTACACGAATCGATCTCCCAAAGTCATATTCGCTTGGTTAGAATGAAGATGGCTTTACTAAAAATGCTCGGTTGAAAATAGTGGACTTAAAGGAATTTTAGTGAAATCTTATGTTCCCGACTCAAGTTATTTCTTTACAATTACTCAAACCAATTAGGCTGTACTTAGAGGTAACAAATTTTTCGATTAAGAATTTTTGTTCTTTATTCTTCAATTTTTTGTACGTAATGTGAACGTGCAACTGTAATTTATTGAGGCAATGTGAGGTACATTTCAAATAACATAATGACAATTCATTTATCCATCATCTATTTTTATATATTTATTAATTAAATTATTTTAAAATTCTTTACAAACGGAGGTTTAGTATGTGACTGACTAAAGTAAGACGAACATTTTTTAAACTAAAAAAAGGGTGAATTGGGACCAAAAATGTTTTGGGCAGTCTGGTTGGTTATCATGCTAGTCTCACATGCTAAAGGTCCTCGATTCGAACCGAGGGTCAGAGGAAATAAATTTTATATTTCATATATTTTCCCATTTTCTCATGTGTAATTATTTTATCCCTTTCAAAATTTGGTAGAGGATCTTGAAGTTATAATAATTGTTGTATGAGCCAAATTTCTATTGGGATTAGGGTTTGGCTGGTAAATTGATAAAAGATATAAGAGTATTCTTGGTATGGAAGTCCAATTGAAAAAGGGATCAAAGTTCATTAAGGATTGGAAGTTTGATAGGTAACGGGACTTCGGATAATTGAAGACTTGGTTTTTGGAGTTTTGGTGGAGAAAAGGTCATCGCTATTTTGCTAGCTTTGGGAATATCAAATCTTGTAAACACAATTCTCATTCCTTAATTATTTGACCCGGTTTCTCAACAAATTTGTATCAGAGCCAAGGTATTTTGGCGATTCTTGGGAGGTCTAAATTAGTTAATAAAGCAAGGTTCGAACAAGATCAATTGTTTCAGCGATGACAACTATGAAAATTGAAATTTCGATTTTGGATCGTAATAGTAGATTTTCTTTCTGGTATATTAAAATGAGAGCGGTTCTTACTCTTTAGGACTTGGATGATGCTTTGCAACAATGACTACGGATGATAAACAACACAAATATCAGAAAGTCCTATCACAAATACATCTTTATTTTTCAAATCAAATTTTTAGGATGTGGAAAAGGAGAAAAGTGTCATTGGGTTGAGGTTGATATTGTAGTAGCTTTGTATAATAAAGAGCTTAGCATGTAAGTTATACTTGAATAAGCACTTGTATTCTAGTCGCTTAACAGAAGGTAGATCTTTGGAAGATTATCTATCAACGTTCAAGGAAATCTTCACTAATTTGGAGACCATGGAGATCAAGTATAGTGAAGAGGATTTAGGGTTGATATTGTTATGTTCGTTGCTGCTCCATATGTGACTTTTAGAAACACTATTTTTTATGAGGACGTAAATTGGTGTGTTTTTCATCCATTAATACTTGCATTTTTATGATTAAATTGGTGCCTAAACGTACTTAGTAACCTTATATTTTGATTTAAGTTGCAAATGGATGGAAATTGTGGAATTGGGAAGAAAAGAGCAAAAAAGGACCAAAATGGAAGAAAGTGAAAATTTAGGACCAAGTTGCAAATAATTAATTGATGAGACAGACGATGGAATGAAGATTCAAGAGTGTTAGATATCAATCGGATGAAGAAAGAAGTCAAAGATATGAAATATTATTACATATCAACTTTCGGGCGAAAAAGTTATGCTCCAAATTTTTAGTCTCTGCTTGAGACCCATTTTTGGTATAGTAAACGTCCAAATTGTAAAAGTCTAATTGTAGCAAAATTGTATCTCTTTTCATTAGATTTTCAATGCACTTTGAATCGTCTCAATCGGACATCGGAAGAGAAAGTTATGGCAAAAATATTGAAAGCTGTCCGACGGAAAAAAATGACAGAGCCATGGGACCGCATAGCACAAAAGCCATGCAGTCGCATAGCCTGCTTCATAGAATTCATTGGCCGAAAATGCTTGTACCATGCGACCACATGAACATTAACCATGCAGTCACATAGAAGAATTTCGGCGCGCGAAGTGTGGTTTCCTAATTCCAATCAAACACTTATGGAAACAAAACTCTTTCTCGTTATATAAACCCTAGATCGTCCCAAGATGTACAGACACGCCTCCATACTTATTTTTCTAATTTGTGCTCTAGGATTCATGATGTATAACTAATTCTTTGTACTTGATCGAAGGAAACGAAATCCGTGGAGTCAATATAATTGTGAGATCCATCTGATTTTCATTGTTTAATTCATATTTTCAGTATTGAATGTTCTTCAGGGCATAATTTTACTATTGTTATGTTTGATTGCTAAAAAGGCCTATTAGTTTATCATGTGTTACAACATATAGCTAAGTTAAATATCAAATCTGTAATTGTTTGATCCATTTAACTTGTGAAGCAACTAGGGTTTGATAATTTACTGCATCAGGAATTATTGAATCTTAGGAAGAATATTTGACTATGTTAAATGCAACAGCTTGTGCTTACGTTATCTAGTTCATCAATTTCTCTAATGCATAAGACTGTTATTAAATTAAATTTTAGCGCTTGTCTAGGATTATTTAATAATTAGGGTTAATTAGAGTGCTTGTTTTCTAACAAACTACAATTAATGAGAAATAGGAAATTATTTCCAACGATGAATGCTAAAAATCTGAATTGATAATTATATGTGGGTCAATGACTAGCTGTAAATCTCTAACGATGGAAGTTGACTTAAATCAAGGTTCGTTCTATTGATTTCATTTAATTCATTAATTTGTATTGTCATTAATTGTTTTCTCAAAGTTGATTGCGTTATAACCAAAATCCCTCATTCTCGTTAATATAGCATAAAAAGTAGACTACATACTCTTCGTGGGATCGACCCTTACTTCCACTACTGCATTAGTTTTGAGGAGTCTAGATTTTAATTTGGGATGCCTATATCAGCACTTCCCACTATTCTTTATAGTTGGGATACTTTTACTTTTGACGAGGTATATGATGCGTTTTATTTTAAGGGGAAGATGAAGCATATGAATAGGTGGACGTGATCTGGTTTGGTCTGATTTTAAAGAGAATCGAACAGAACCGAATACCAATGTGAATCTTAGAAATGAAAACATTGGTTTCATATCTAATTGTAAGATTTGGAGGAAAAATGTGTAAAATCTGGAAGAAAAATAGTTCCCTTTTTTTCTCAAATAATAACATCATAACTACATTAATAAATAGGATAACTTGGTATCCTTGTGATCAAAACTAACTAGCTGAATAATAAGAATTAATCTAAATCTATTATTTGAATTCTAAACTAGAGGATCAGATTTTTATTTACAAACAAAAAGATAAAACAAATCCTAACAACTTTTCCTATTTTTCTGACACTCCCCCTCAAGTTGGTGAGTGAATGTCGATTAATCCCAACTTGCTAATAAGAAACTCAAAGTTAAGTTTGAACAATCCTTTTGTAAGAATGTCTGCTATTTGCTGTGTTGTTGGAACAAATGGCATACAAATGATCCCCGCCTCGAGCTTTTCCTTTATGAAGTGTCAATCAATTTCAACGTGCTTGGTTCTATCATGTTGTACAGGATTATGAACTATACTTATGGTTGCTTTGTTATCGCAAAACAGCTTTATTAGTAAGTTCATAGGCCTTTGTAACTCTACTAGAATTCATTGCAACCACAACTACTCACAAATACCATTTGCAATGGCTCTAAACTCTACCTCTGCACTACTCCAAGCTGCCACATTTTGCTTTTTGCTCCTCCAAGTAACTAGATTACCCCAAACATAGGTTCAATATCCTGTTGTTGACCTTCTATCTGTAACAAAACCTGCCCAATTAGCATCAGTGTAGGTTTCAATTTCTCTCAGCGTGCTTTTCAGGAAGAACAAGCCTTTCCTTGGACAACTCTTTAAGTATCTCAAAATTCGATAGATAGCCTCTAGATGTTCAGGTGAGTACATGAATTGACTTACCAGGCTAATAGTAAATGCTACGTCGTATGGGATAAGTGTATCAGTTTTCCCACTATCTTTTGGTATCGTGTAGTATCTATTAGTTCTCCCTTCATATCTACTCGAAACTTTACATTTGGATCTATTGGTGTGTCTACAAGTTTGCTCCCGCTCATTTCAGTCTCATCGAGAAGCTCCATAATGTATTTTCTTTGAGTATCTATGATCCCCTTCTTCGACCTTGCAACTTCCATTCCTAAAAAATAGTTGAGAGCTCCCAAATCTTTAATTTCAAATTCAACTGCCAAACTTTTCTTCAATCGGTTCATTTCAACCAAAATATCACATGTTAAGATGATATCATCTACATAAACTATCAGAACAGTTGTCTTACCATCATTTGAATGCTTCATGAACATTGTATGATCAATCTGAGCCTAGCTGTAGCCTTGGTTCTTCATGGATTGGGTGAATTTCCCAAACCATGCTCTTGGTGATTGTTTGAGACCACACAGAGATTTTTTTAAAAAACATACTCTTGAGCTAAATCTTTCTCCAAAGCCTGGAGGTGAATCCATATAGATCTCTTCCTCTAAGTCTCCATTGAGGAAGGCATTCTTGACATCGAGTTCCTGTAGAGGCAACCAATGTTTACTACAACAGATAGCAAGACCCTTATAGTATTTAGTTTTGCAACCTGTGCAAATGTGTCAATGTAATCAATGCCGTAGGTTTGAGTAAAGGCCTTCGCTACCAACCAAGCTTTATATCTCTCAAGAGTTCTATCTGACTTGTACTTCACAGTAAACACCCATTTACATCCAATTGTTGTTTTTCCTCTAGACAGATCAACCAACTCCCAAGTCCTGTTCTTCTCAAGAGCTTTCATTTCCTCAAAAATGCTTGCTTCCACTCTCAAACCTTTAAGTCATCCTATAAATTCTTTGAATCTCCACAAGTGAAAGTTGTGAGGTAAAAGTAGAAAAGGATGGTGAAAAATTTTGTAAGACATGTATTTTGACATTAGATAATTTGTGCATGACCTAACACCTTTATGAACAGCAATAGGAATATTCAGATCATTGAATTGGGTTTCAGAGGATGGACAAGGTTGGGAAATAACTGGTGAGTTTTGGTTGTGCTGTGGATTTGACTCATGGCATTGTAGAGAACCATCAGACTCAATTTCCTAAACTGGTTGCCTCTTTGAGTAAACTTGTTCGAAGATTTTTTCCATATTTGTGCCATCTCTTTCTCTAGTAAGATTTTTATCCTGTGATGAGATTTCAATTTGCCTTGAAAATGTTTCAGTGTTTAAAACGCCAATCTTTTCAGTTGGGATGGTCTCGATTTCAGTATTTGTGTTGTTCAAATTTATTTTATTTTGAATTGGAGTTAAATTTGAAATTTGTTCACCTCGAATAAATTTCCATCTTGTAATAAATCTGAAAAAGTCAAATTTGAACAACATCAGGCTCTTGAACATTCAAATTTTGAAAAAACTGAATCTTCTTGCTTTTTCTCCCCCTGAAGATGAGATCTAAAAAATGACTTAGTTTCAAAAAAAGATACGTCCATGGTAACAAACATTTTTTTTTCAAAATAGGGTCATAACACTAGTATCCTTTTTGGGTTGATGCATATCCTAAAAAAAGGCACTTCGCGCCCTAGGATCTAACTTTCCATGAATTTTATCATGATTGTGAACAAACACTGTACAATCAAAAATTCTTATTGATAAGTCAACGGATATTCTAGAGTTGGGAAAATTTTCAGAAAAGATGTGCAAAAGAGTTTTAAAATTAAAAAAATTAGAAGGCATTCTATTGATGAGATGAGATGCCGTAAGAATTCACCCAAAAATATTTTGAAACATGATTTGTAAAAAGTAGGGCTCTCGCTACTTCTAAAAGGTGCTTGTTTTTTTCCTTTGGATATCCCATTTTCCTGAGGGGTGTTACAACAAGTACTTTGTTGAATAATACCCTTCTCCAAGAAAAAATAGCCTAAAACTTTGTTAAAAACTCCTTGCCGTTATCACTTCTAAAAATATGAATTTTCTCATGAAATTCTGTTTGTACCATGGTGTAAAAGTTTTTGAAAATCCCTTCAACTTTAGATTTCTCTTTTAATAAATAAACCCAACTAATCTTAGTATGATCATCAATAAATGGGACAAACCATTTTTTTCCCAAAAGCGTCGGAGTCCTTGAGGGTCCCCAAACGTCACTATAAATTAAAGTAAATGGTTTAGTGGGTTTACATGGTCGTGGGGGATAATAATTGTGATTTTGTTTAGCCAAGGCACAAATTTCACATTGGAATGAAGATGGAATTTTATTTTGAAACATACTTGGAAACAAATGTCTTAAATATTGAAAACTAGGGTGGCCAAACCTATAATGCCACAACATTACTTCATAATTACCAGAAATAGAAACGGACTCAAAACATGTTCTTTGAACTTGTTTACTAAAAGTTGTTCCATCTTCAAGGAAATAGAGTCCTTCGCTTTCTCTAGCACTGTCAGTTATCCTCTCCGAGGCTAGTTCTTGAAACTCACAATGGGTTGGATAGAAATTAGCTTTACAATTGTGATCACAGGTCATCTTACTAATGGACAAGAGATTACAAGATAAATTTGGAACATGGAGCACATTTTGAAGAGTTAAAGAAGGAGATATTTTGATTGAACCCATTCCGGCTATAGTCGAAAAAGATCCATTTGTAACCTTAGTTTTTTTGTTTCCTGCACACAGTCTATAAGATGTGAACAATTGTGAGCAATTAGTCATGTGGTCTGCCGCTCCAGAATTGATAATCCAGGAAATTTGTGAATTAGGTAAGACACTAGAGAGAGTTGTGAATAAAGTTTTACCTTGGTGAGCTACAAAACATGAAGGATTGTTAGAGAATTGTGGAGATTTCAGAATTTTATTGAGATGCTCTAACTGTTCATTTGTGAAAGAGACACTTTCGAGTTAATAGATTGCACTTGAGAATCTTCAGCTGTTGTATTGAATACAATTTGATATGCATACAAGCTTTTTATGAGAAATTTATAAAATAATGACTGATTAACATATCAAATGCTTCTTATTATATAAAACAAATTAATTTTCGCGTAAATTTCGTAAAAAATCAAAAACTCCACAAAAGTGACATTGGGTGCAATTTCCTCTTGAAAATGTATCACTCTTGGTTTTGTTACATGTGCAAGAAGTGTTTGACGATCTGTATCAATAGGGCAATGGACTTTGTTCAATTTTGGAAAGATACGGACAATCGGACATTAACTACAAGTGATGCAATTATGACAATATACTTGTCATAAGAGAGAATATTTGAAGAAAGAGTTGCAATGCTATCTTTCAAAGGAAGTCCTTATTGGATGGCTCCTGAGGTATCTCTCTCACTCAAATCATAAATGTTTGTTGGTGGAGTTTCACAATGATATATGTATGGTTTTCACAGGTTGTAACGAATACAAATGGTAGGCTTTACCATCAGATTTCTTTTTCAGATGTTGATACAGCTTCCAACATGTCTCATTCGTATGCCACAACCTACTACAATGATCACACCATGACTTCTTCCTCCTGCATCGATGTCAGTCCTTTTGGAAACTAGAGCTGAACTCTTTGGTTCCAAATTCTTGCTTTGTGTTGAGCCAAGTAGCAAAATCTTCTTCCTGTTTTCCTCCTGTCTAACTTTTGAAAACAACTCACAGATGGAAGGTAGAGGTTTTCGCCCAAGATTCCTTTATTTCATCTCATCCAAGCTTTGGTTAACACCTGCAAGAAACATATAGACGTTGTCATTTTCTTCCCGCTTCATAAATCTTGTACAATCATTGGGATTTTCCCATACATTATCATAGCATTGATCTAGCTCCTACCACAAGGTCACCATATCATTGTAATAAATAGTAACCTCACAATCCCCTTGTTTAGATTGCAAAAGTTTTGACGTTAGCTTAAAGATTTGGGATGAATTTTCCAAGTCCAAGTATGTTTCTTGAACTGAATCCCATACATCCTTTGCTGTTGAAAAAAACATGTTTGTTTTTGCAATAGTTGTCTCCATAGAATTGAGTAGCCAAGCTATGACCAACGAGTTCTCTGATCTCCATGTCCTAAACTGAGCATTATATTCAGCATGTTTCTTGATTTCTCCAGTCAAGTATCCTAGCTTTCCTCTCCCATCAATGGCTAGTTTGACGGTCTGCGACCACTCCATGTAATTTTTATTGTTCAACTTGTGAACATTAATTTGCAGAGAAGAGTTTGCAGATGAGTAATCAACACTACCTATCGTGGAGGAAGAATTCACTGACGTGGTGTCAACTGAAGTTGTGGTAGATCCGGTCATTGCCGTTTTCATCATTGCTGTCTTTACCATCGAAAGCTAGGATTTCGAGCTTCTGTGGCCTGGCGAGAAGTCAGGCAAGGCTTAATGCCTTTCTGATCGCTGGTTGCACCTCATTCCCATCCTATTTGAGTGAGTTCTTTTCATTCTCTCGATAGGTTTGAGAGCGCAGAGGGAGACCAGAGGTTTGGAACCTTGAGCCTAAGGCCTTGGTACTCTACTCACTGCATTAGCGGAAGGATGCTGCCAAAAAGAATGAAACACTGTTAACCTGCGGCAATGTCTCTTGAGCTTCCTGAGCTGCCCCCATCCCGGGCTGCTCATTTACCCCATTTCATCCACTAAAGGGAGATCCATTTTAGGTTCTATCAATTTTATAACAACTATTTCCAACATGCGTGGACCTGGAATGACTATGCATAGATCATCCCTATTTGTTTGGTCTGTTCTGGTGATAGCATTCCCACTTTTATTATCACTTCCGTTGGCTCTGATACCATGTAAGATCTGGAAGAAAAATGTGTAAAATCTGGAAAAAAAATATTTCCATTTTTTCTCAAATAATAACATCAGAACTACATTAATAAATAGGATAACTTGGTATCCTTGTGATCAAAACTAACTAGCTGAATAATAGGAATTAATCTAAATCTGATATTTGAATCCTAAACCAGAGGATCAAATTTTTATTTACAAATAGAAAGATAAAACAAATCCTAACAACTTTTCCCATTTTTCTGACACTAACTATAAAACTGAACGGGAATCGAACCAATTGGCCCCAGTCCGATCCAATCCTTTATATTAAAAAATTAAAAAAGGTCTTGTTAAGAGGAGTAACCCAATTCTTTATATGTTGGTCTGTATTTCGATATTTAACTGATGTGGGATTATATCCCTTAACATGTCCCGCAAGATGGTGTCTCTTTTAAGTAGATCAATTTTGAAATTTGTATGCTCATTTTTTGAGTCTTGAATGGATTGAATTGCTTGTTGGAGTTTAATAGGCTCTGATACCATGTTAAGACTCAAGATTCCATATTATAAGGTCAACCTTATGAAGAGAAGTAGCCCAAACCTTTATAAATTCGTCTATAATTTCACCTCTAATCGCTGTTGAATTTTATCCCTTAACATGTCCATGCAAGAGGTTAGCTCATTTGAACGGACCAATATTGAAATCAGTATGCTCATTTTTGAGTCTTAATTGGATCAAATCGCTAGTTAGAGCTTAATGGGCTCTAATACCATGTTAAGATTTAGAATTTCATCTTAGAAGGTCAAACTTTTGAAGAGAAGTAGTCCAATTCTTTATATGTTGGTCTATATTTCGGTATTTAATTGATGTGGATTAGATTCCTTAACAACTATGTGGTGTAATCTTTTGTTCTTTACTGTTGAAGGAAAAGGACAATGCCTGGGAGAATATTGATATTAATTAGCGGGAAGGAGGGCTATCACAAGTAAATATGATTTGAATATTACAAGGTGTTAAAGAATATGGATGATTGATGTATTTGCATGCTCACAAGGTGTTAAAGAATCTGCTAAGAAAATTCATGAAGAACAACGGGATTATGGAAATGAAAAGCTTACCAGATTGTTAAATTGCGACTCAAATTAGGATTCTTTGGAAGTGGCAGACAAAAGGAAAGGGAATCAAAGTTGTATTTTGCAAATTAAGGAAAGAAAATCTTATTGGAGCCATGTGGAAATATTAAAGAATCAAATTGGAATCAATTCGAAAGAAATAGGGAAAGTGGCATGTTCCCTGTTCACATGTCTTGGCAGATTTTTTTTTCTCTTTTTTCGTTGTTTACACGTTTCCTTTTTCTTAATTTCCATCTTTTGCCAATTCCTAGGACTAGACTCCTGTACTATAAATTAGGACTCCTCTTTCAATATTGTTGAAGTCAATTGCTGTAATTCTCTCCTTTCATAGTGATTGAATAAAATAATATCGTTTCTCTGCCAATTTCCTTTTATTTTACATCTTTTACTTTAATCTTATTCTTGGTTATTTTGTGATCTTTATTTATACTTCATATTGGCTTCATCAAATCTCAATTCTTGTGTTGTCTTCATTGGTCCCAACAAGTGGTATTCGAGCAGGGTTGCAAGTTCTTCGTGATTTGATTGAGATTTTTAGAAATGGCTTCGATGAAGTATGATATTTGGCTGCTAGATCGCAATACAAGGTTTTTGCTTTGGCAAGTAAAGATGAGGACTATGTTGACGCTGATGAAACTTGATGATGTTTTGCTAGGTTTTGAGAAGATGCCAGCAAATTGGTCTATGGAGGAGAAGCAACGGAAGGATAGGAAGGCTACATCATTGACTCATTTTCATTTGTCCAACAATATACTGCAGGATGTCTTGAAGGAGAAGACAACGACTGCTTTGTGGCTCAAGTTGGAGCAGTTGTGTATAACAAAGAGTCTGACGAGCAAACTGACTCTAAAGCAAAAGTTGTATTCCCATCGCATTGCGGAAGGAGGGTCACTGCAGGACCACCTTGCCGGGTTCAAGGAGATTGTTACAGATCTGGAGACGTTGGAGGTAAAATATGATAAAGAGGATCTTGCCTTGATCCTGTTGTGTTCGCTACCCAATTTTTTTCATCGTTTCGTGATATATTCTGTATAGTCATGACACGCTTACCATTGAGGAGGTATATGAAGCCCTGCTCTCAAAGGAGATGATGGAGCTATTGGTTGGACATCCGACATCTAAGGGTGGAGATGCTCTTGTTACTCATGGTGATCGATGGAGGGATAGATCGAAGGTGAGGTACAGCAATGTGTAATTTTATTACTACAAGAAGAAAGGACATATCAAGAAAGATTGTGGCAAGTTGTAGGGTAAAGGTAATTTACATGCAAATCATTCAGGGCAATCTTGTAATTCGGACAAAACCAATGTAGTTGAAAATTTTTCTGATGATAGAGATATGATGTTGGCTATATCTGATGAGGAATCCAAAATAGAGGAGTGGATTCTAGATTCTGCATGGTCGTATCATATGTGTCCTAAAAGGGCGTTATTCTAGACATATGAGGCGGTGAAGCAACGTGGAGTTGTCATGGGAATCAACCAATCTTGTCGGGTTACAGAAATCGGTCGGGTCAGATTGAGGCTACAAGATGGGACAGTGAGGACACTTGATCAGGTTCTCCATATTCCAGACTTGACAAAGAATCTCATATCGTTGAGTACTCTGGATACAAAAGGGTATAAATTTTCTGGTGGAGGTGGAGTCCTGAAGGTTCAGAAAGGTGTTCGGGTTGTACTGGAGGAACGGATGAGATCCCGGTTGTACATTTTGTAGGGAAGCGCAGAACCAGTTCAGAAACATTTAGTCAAGTTTAGTACCGTGGTGAAAATTCAGCTTGGTACATTACCTCTTATGTTAGGCTCTTGGTCAATTTCGAACTTTGCTCGTGGGAGTGTTGGTGATTCTGCTTTGCCACCAATTTCAGCAAATACACTTTGTTCTTGTGCTAGTGGACTCATAGAGCATAGGTTTAGTGGTGTCAATAATTTCTGTAATGCTTTAGGGATTGTTGAAGGTGACAGTTCGAGCAAGGGGCCTTCTAATCGTACATTTGGTGTGGTTTCTACTACAGGGTGTGCTTCGACCCTGTCTAATGATTATTAATTCCAGGTGAAATTTTGAGAACTCGGGTTTAGGTTCGGTTGTGGACGCGGGCGGGGGAACATGTTTTCGTGGAGAGTTTGGTTATTGTGTTGAGGAGCTTGGTTATTCTGATGTAGACGGATCATTTCTCACAATGGAGAAATTTGGAGCTTCATTCGTTGCATCAGAATTTGAGTCAAGGTGAAGATTGTTAAATTGTGACTCAAATTAGGAGTCTTTGGAAGTGGCAGACAAAAGAAAAGGGAATCAAAGTTGTATTTTGCAAATTAAGGAAAGAAAATCTTATTGGAGCCATGTGGAAATATGAAAGAATCAAATTGGAATCAATTCAAAGAAATAGGGAAAGTGGCGTGTTCCTTGTTCATGTGTCTCGACAGATTTTGTCTCTTTTTTCTTTGTTTACACGTTTCCTTTTTTCTTAATTTCCATCTTTTTCCAATTCCTAGGACTAGACTAGTCTACTATAAATATAGGACACCTCTTTCAATATTGTTGAAGCCAATGGCTGTTATTCTCTCATTTCATAGTGATTGAATAAAATAACATCGTTTCTCTGCCAGTTCCCTTTTATTTTGCATCTTTTATTTTAATCTTGTTTTTGGTTATTTTGTGATCTTTATTTATACTTCATATTGGGTTCATCAAATCTCAATTCTTGCGTTATCTTCATCGGTCCCAACAAGACTTAATCTCTAACTATTAAACAGAGCATTAGTTTTTGCCGGTATACTACAATTCTTTAAAAAATTTGCTTTTCACATATTTGATTAGATTTTTGAGCAATTAATTTTTCTTGCAGGGGAATACCTTTTGTGGCACTCAGAATCACTTCAGATGGTAATAAGAGACAATCTCTTCTTTTAATCTCTTTGGCGTTCTATGTACTGTGTGTATTATTGAAATGAAACATCAAATAATTTCTATTGTATCTTACCCTTGTTTTGAAATTAGAGGTTTGTTCTATTTCATTAACTGATGATGATATTTTTCGAATCCCATCTTTTTGGACATTGATTCTCTACTACGTGAGCATTTTACAATACTTGACCATTTTGAAACATGCTGGTCTAATACAGATCACCTCAAAAGGGACTCGAGAACTCATATATTGCGAGGAAAATGTAAAATATATGAATCTTTTATAAACATTGCTGCCTTGCAGAATTCGAATTGTGTTAGAAATATATTTTAATCAGTAAAATTAAGGTCAAAGATGATTTATAAATTAATTTTCAAATTATTACAATCTATTTGAGGGTTAAAATTTTCTTACTTTTTTATATCAGAGGGATGGATTTTTTTGCATCTATCCATCAATATTATGGCATATGGAAATAGTCCAAACAACATCTTTATGCTTAACAAAAACAAAATATTCTGGATTTCTAGTCCAGATAACAATCTTTATGCTTAACATGATTTCTTCCAACATATTTAGATTTCCCAGCTATTAAATTTCAATCACAAGAAGATAAAACAAGCTACTGTTGAATGGATTTGTCATGTCGTAATGAAGGAAAACATGTGGGTAATTACATTTTCAGATAGCATTTACAAGCAACGAGAATAAGTTGTGTTAAATTTCCTTGTTGCTAATTTTTTGGCGTAATGACTTTTCTGAGAACAGAACATTTCTGATGTTTGCTTGTAAGTTGTAATGGAACTCAACCTTATGTTAGACTCGTTGGCCCCTTTTATCCTTATTCAGCTCCCATTGATCTTTGTAATTTCCAGAATTGATCGAGCCCCAGTATGTGATTCATTCGAGTCAAATTTAGCACCTCCTAACATTGGTACTGTGTTCATTCTTTAAATAAAATTCTCTCCCTTAAAACGATTTTATCGAAAAATAGATTTTAATTTCATGGGTGATATATACTCCCCTGTTGTCTCTTCTGGTCGAGAAAAAAGAGAAAAATGGAACACGAAGAGGCAGAGGCAGAGGCAGAGAGAGGTGCAAATTCTGCTAGACTTCTTACACAGCTTAAGGGAAAAATGTTAATGAGCTCAACGAGGTTTGCAATAAGATCATTGAAAGAGATCACTTGATTATGACATAGCTGTCTGCTATTTATATATGGTAATGCTTGCAGTTTCTTTTTTCTCTAAACTTATTTGTTTGGGGGTTACTTGAGAGTGAAACTTTCTGAACCCCCTATTTTTTATTGTGGTTTTTAGGCGTTGGATAATGGTTATGGATGTATGTTTATCTTGTAGGGAATGAGCTATGAAGATGAGAAGCCTGTGCAGGTGGGGTGATTATGGTGAAGGTAGTCGGTTTGGGTTGGTGAAGGCAGTCGGTTAGGGTTGATGAAAGCAGCCTGTACTACCACTTGTTCATTATAAACAAGCAAGCATTCATCCTTTTTTTTTTCCCGGAAAATGAGACCCCTCATTTGTTTGTGGTTTTTAGGCATTGGATTATGGTTACGGGTGTATGTTTATGTTGTAGGGATTGGGCTGTGTAGGGTTGATTTCCACCGTCACCACGTGTAAAATCGGGCTCAGTTTACTACAACATTGACACTAACACCGTTGAGACAACTCCAACACCACCACTTGCCGCCCCCACTCCGGTTGCTACCGATTTGAGAAGGAGAAACCCAATAATGTGCCCACAAAAGGTTAACCACAAAGGTCACGTTGAGGGAGAGGGAGAGGCCGAGAGGGGGACTCACAAAGAGAAAGGGAAAATCGCACACCATGGAGGTCGAGACAAAGAGAGGGATTATATGCCAAGTAAAATGTCCAAATAGGTAAGTTAGGTTAGGGTTAAGTGGTGGACCAACAAACAAGGCTCGACTCAATTAAGTGGGCTTCAACAATAATAATATAGCCTTCCAAGGAATGGAGCGAGAACCGTGAGCAACACTATAAAAATAGGTTGCTTCGAACAGTCCATAATAAAGTGGATTGTGTTGTCTCGATAATTGTGTGGATGTACTGATCAATCATTTGGCCGAGGCCGATTAATAATAAACAACCGAGATTACATCATCGCTCAGGGAGGTCGTTTGACAACAAAATTGCCTAACAACCTCCACCTTGGTGTCAAAGGACCTACAAAGAAAATTGTCTCCCATTAGTGACACTTCTAATAGAAAAACAATAAAATTGGAAATTATTTACCTGTACCAATGTTTAGGAGTTCCTTGCAACTCCTAAACTTTGCCAGTGGCAGTACCTTCGTCCCCATATCAGATGGG
>NW_019238586.1:0-1907 GCF_002742605.1 Olea europaea var. sylvestris | reverse complement strand
TTAATTATTCGGAGTCCTAAACGAAGGAATTTGGCTAAAATCCCATGATCCCGGGTCTGTGCCCCGAGTCAAAATTCTCGAGCTGTTTCCAATCAACCTACCAAATTTCGGCCCATTCCGACACAGTCGTGACAAATGACAAAATTGTCCCTGTTGCGATTTTGCTTTGTTAATTTTCTGCCCAACACTTCTTCAACCTGACATAATTAATACGAAAATTATTTATTAGGAGGCCTGAACGAAGGAATTTGGCTAAAGTCCCGTGATCTCGGGTCTGTGCATCGAGTCAAAATTCTTGGACCGTTTCCAATCAACCTGCCAAATTTCGGCCCATTCCGACACCGTCGTAAGAAATGACAAAATTGCCGCTGGTGAGATTTTACTTTGTTAATTTTCTGCCCAACACTTTTTCAACCTGACATAACTAATATGAAAATTATTTATTCGGAGGCCTGAACGAAGGAATTTGGCTGAAATCCCATGATCCCGAGTCTGTGCCCCGAGGTCCAATTTCTCGGGCCATTTCCAATCAACCTGCCAAATTTTGGCCCATTCGGACACCGTCGCGACAAATGACAAAATTACCCCTGGTGCGGCTTTGCGTTGTTAATTTTTTGTGTAACACTTCTTCAACCTGACATAATTAATGCGGAAATTAATTATTTTGAGGCCTAAACAAAGGAATTTGGCTAAAATTCTGAGATCTCCGGTCTTTGCCCCGAGTCCAATTTCGCGGGCCATTTCCAATCATCCTTCCAAATTTTGGACCATTTCGACACCGTCGCGATGAATGACAAAATTGTCCCTGGTGCTGTTTTTCTTTGTTAATTTTCTGTCCAACGCTTCTTCAACCTAACATAATTAACGCGAAAATTAATTATTCGGAGGCCTAAACGAAGGAATTTGGCTAAAATCCCGTGATCTCAGGTCTTTGCCCAGAGTCCAATTTCTCAGGCCGTTTCCAATCAATCTGCCAAATTTCAGCCCATTCTGACACCGTCGCGACAAATGACAAAATTTTCTCTGGGGCGATTTTTCTTTGTTAATTTTCTATCCAACACTTCTTAAACCTGGCATAATTAATACGGAAATTAATTATTCGGAGGCCTAAACCAAGGAATTTGGCTAAAATCCCGTGACCCCGGGTCTGTGCCCCGAGTCCAATTTCTCGAGCCGTTTTCAGTCAACCTGCCAAATTTCGGCCCGTTCTGACACCGTTGCGACAAATGAGAAAATTGCCCCTAGAGCGGTTTTTCTTTTTTAGTTTTCTGTCCATCATTCTTCAACCTGACATAATTAATACGGAAATTAATTATTTAGAGGCCTAAACAAAGGAATTTGGCTAAAATCCCATGATCCCGGTTCTGTACCTCGAGTCCAATTTCTCGGGCCGTTTCTAATTAACCTGTCAAATTTCAACCCATTCCGACACCATCATGACAAATGAAAAAATTTCCCTTGGGGCGATTTTTCTTTGTTAATTTTATGTCCAACACTTCTTCAACCAAGCATAATTAATACGAAAATTAATTATTCGGAGGCCTAAACAAAGGAATTTGCCTAAAATCCCATGATCCTGGGTCTGTACCCCGAGTCCAATTTCTCGAGCCGTTTACAATCAACCAGCCAAATTTCGGCCTGGTCCGACACTGTCGCGACAAATGACAAAATTGTCCCTGATGCGATTTTGCTTTGATAATTTTCTGTACAACACTTCTTCAACCTGACATAATTAATATGAAAATTAATTATTCAGAGGCCTAAACGAAGGAATTTGGCTAAAATCATGTGATCCTGAGTCTGTGCCCCGAGTCCAATTTCTCGGGCAGTTTCCAATCAACCTGCCAAATTTTGGCCCATTCCGACACCGTCGCGACAAATGATAAAATTGCCCCTAGTGCGGTTTT
>NW_019238585.1:0-1907 GCF_002742605.1 Olea europaea var. sylvestris | reverse complement strand
TGAAGAAGTGCTCATAGAAAATTAACAAAGAATAACCACACCAGGGGCAATTTTGTCATTTGTCGTGACAGTGTCGGAATGGGACGAAATTTGGCAGGCTAATTGCAAATGGCCCGTGAAATTCGACTCGGGGCATAGACCCAGGATAACGAGATTTTAGCTAAATTCCTTCAGTTGGACCTTCGAATAATTTATTTCCAAAGTAAATATGTTAGGCTGAAGAAGTGCTGGACCGAAAATTAACAAAGAAAAATCGTACAAGGGGCAATTTTGTCATTTGTCGTGATAGTTTCGAATTGGGCTAAAATTTGGCAGGTTGATTGGAAACGGCCCGCGAAATTGGACTTGGGGCACATGCCCGGGATTACGGGATTTAACCAAACTCCTTCATTTGGGACTCTGAATAATTAATTTCCATATTAATTATGTAGGGTTGAAGAGGTGCTGGACTGAAAATTAACAAAGTAAAACCGCACTAGGGGCAATTTTGTTGTTTGTCGCGACAGTGTCGGAATGGCCGAAATTTGGTAGGTTGATTGGAAACGACCCGTGAAATTGGACTCGGGGCACAAACCCAGGATCACGAGATTTGAGCCAAACTCCTTTGTTTGGGCCTCCAAATAATTAATTTCCGTATAAATTATGTTAGGTTGAAGGGGTGCTGGATAGAAAATTAATAAAGAAAAATCGTACCAGGGGCAATTTTGTCATTTGTCATGACGGTGTCGGAATCGGCCGAAATTTGGAAGGTTGATTGCAAACGGCCCAAAAAATTGGACTCGGGGCGCAGACCTGGATCACGGGATTTTAGCCAAATTCCTTCGTTTGGGCCTCCGAATAATTAATTTCTGTAGTAATTATGTTAGGTTGAAGAAGTGCTGGACAGAAAATAAAAAAAAATAAAAATCGCACCAGGGGCAATTGAGTCATTTCTCACGATGGTGTCGGAATGGGCCGAAATTTGGCAAGTTGATTGGAAACGGCCCGCGAAATTGGACTCGGGGCACAAACCCGGGATCACGGTATTTTAGCCAAATTCCTTTGTTTCGGCCTCCGAATAACTAATTTCCTTAATAATTATGTCAGGTTGAAGAAGTGTTGGATAGA
This sequence comes from Olea europaea var. sylvestris, assembly GCF_002742605.1. Lineage (NCBI taxonomy): Eukaryota > Viridiplantae > Streptophyta > Magnoliopsida > Lamiales > Oleaceae > Olea > Olea europaea. The sequence continues at coordinate 800 of NW_019238585.1, read as the reverse complement.
AAATTAACAAAGCGAAACCGCACCAGGGGCAATTTTTTCATTTGTCGTGACGGTGTCGAACTGGGCTGAAATTTGGCCAGCTGATTAGAAACGGCCCGCGAAATTAGACTCGAGGCACAGACCCAGGATCATGGGATTTTAGCCAAATTCCTTCGTTTGGACCTCCAAATAATTAATTTCTTTATTAACTATGTCAAGTCGAAGAAGTGTTGGACTGAAAATTAACAAAGTAAAATCGAACCAGGGGTAATTTTGTCATTTGCCGCAACGGTGTCGGAATGGACCGAAATTTAGCAGGTTGATTGGAAACGACCTGTGAAATTGGACTCGGGGCACATACCAGGGATCACGGGATTTTAGCCAACCTCCTTCGTTTGGGCCTCCGAATAATTAATTTCCGTATTACTTATGTCACGTTGAAGAAGTGCTGCATAGAAAATTAACGAAGAAAAATCGTATGAGAGGCAATTTTGTCATTTGTCGTGACCCTGTCGGAATGGGCCGAAATTTAGCAGGGTAATTGGAAATGGCCCTCGAAAGTGGACTCGAAATAACTAGATTTTAGCCAAATTCCTTCGTTTAGGCCTCCGAATAATTTATTTCCGTATTAAATATGTCAGGTTGAAGAAGTGCTGGAAAGAAATGTAACATAGAAAAATCGTACAGGGGGCAATTTTGTCATTTGTCGCGATAGTTTCGAAATGGGCTAAAATTTGTCAGGTTGATTGGAAACGGCCCGCGAAATTGGACTCGGGGCATAGACCCGGGATCATGGGATTTTAGCCAAACTCCATCGATTG
>NW_019238584.1:0-1907 GCF_002742605.1 Olea europaea var. sylvestris | reverse complement strand
AGAGAGGGCTCGGTTATATATGAATTTGCACATCAACAACAGTTTTTCTATAGTCCAAGAATCAGCAGGCAGGGTTTATTTAGATAAGCCAGCCCATCCATGTTTATTCATATTAAACATATCCAAATTCTGTGTGAAAATAGAAACTGAATTGTATGCCTCACCATGAATTTCTCTGTTTCGTGCCTGACTCCCAGACAACTGCTTTTGCACTGCATCAATGAGCTCAGGACTCGAGCAGTTCTTGGTGCCAACCTGATCATAGTTGGATAATTTACAGATGTAAAATAATTTCCTCTTTGAAATAGGGACTCAGAAAAGCCTAACAAAAATTATAATATGCAAAACTCTCATTCCCATTAAATGTAATGTTTGCTATACACACATACACTACAAAACAAAGTAATTTAATAAATAACACCAAATTTTATCATAAGCAGGAAAAACTTGGAATTGGCAACAATTGCGGGTTTCATTTATAATGCTTTCTCATACTCAGCTACCAGGATCGAACTGTTTTCAAGTTTATTCTGGGAATACCTTTCTCCCATCTAATTGCATGGAAAATACTTGAATTTCATCAAAATTCATTAAATACAGGCGACAAAAGCAACCTAGAATGACACCTGCCAATGTTTTTTTATCCTTGCTATGAACAAATGCATAAAGAAACCACAATATCCTATTAAAACATCAAAAAGAGCTGCACACAGCACCCATCAAAAAGTGGTAATCAAATTTACCCTCGATGGAGGTTGTAAGATTGAGGAGAAAATTCCAGATGAAGTTGAAGATGGGGACGACTCCTTTACACCAAACAGATCGTTAGTGAATGATGAAGATGAACCAACTCGCTTATTGTTTTCCATTACAAACTCTCCTTTTCTTTCTTTGAATTAATAGTGATTAATGTACAGGAGTTGCAGAAAACTGAAGCCTGATTTATATACAGTAGAGAAGGATAAGATTTTCTTGAAATAGAGACTTGTGCCCATACTGTACTGCCAGCCCAGGTGCGCAAGGTCCACCATGAAAGGTTTGTACTAAAGCTTAATACGTTTCTCATGACATTTCCTTTTCAATCAATTCAGGTTGGGTAAATGATTCATGCACGTAATGTTTGATATAATTATTGACATATTGTCACATGTTAATCTATTATCGAACTATTTAAAAGGTGGTCAATTTTTTCAGCCAATCACATCTTGCCAACATCTACATACTTTCTGACAGAACTATTCTAGATAAATATCATATGCGGTTACTTAACTTTTAGCGAAAGTACGATTCTTTCACTAAACTTTAATTTGTCTCAATTTGATAATTAAACTTTAAGTTAATTCTAGTTGGATCGCTTGACTTCAATTTTTGTTTTGAATTATTATTAAATTTCACCATTCGTCATTTGTAACCTCTCAAATCAATGAAAAAATTGTCTAGTTAGCAATCATACCGCTACATGTCTTTACTATTTATAAGTGAAAATAAAATATTATTTATGAGTAATTATTTTTAATTAAGTTCAACCTCTATGAATTTGTGCAGAAGTTAATAATACCGTTGGACACATCCAAATATTGAGGAAAGATGGAAAGGTCATTGTCAAAGAGAGAGGTCGAAACTCATCCATCACTTTTCGTTTTTAAAACTGTCAATCGGATAATTCTCTTCAAATGTGTAACCAAATTCTTTCTCATCTTCTTGCACGAATTCCAAAATTTAAAATATTCTCGTCAAATTACGTAAAGGTGACGAGAGTTTGTACCATATTTAACTTTATTTAACTCGTCTCACTCATCAACTTTACCTAAATTTACATATACAATATTTTAATAAAAAGTTATTGCAATCATGTGGATAATTACATTTATTTTCCTTCAAAAAATTGATTTTTTACCACCCCTCGT